>NC_046162.1:58156647-58251647 GCF_011064425.1 Rattus rattus
TTGGTCTGAGACAGGGTTTCTCTATGTAGCCCTGGCTGTCCTGGAACTCTGGCTCTGAAGATCAGGATATCTTTAAACTCAGAGAGATCTGCCCGCCTCTGCCTCCTAGGCACTAGGTCCACCACCGTGCTTGGTGTAAAATATTTTTTAGATGATTTTAAAATTACATTTATTTATTTGTGCATACATGTACACATGCCACAGCCTGCCTGTTGAATGTCAAAGGACAACTTGCTGGAGTCAGTTCTTCCCTTTACCTGCGTGGGTTCTGGGGATTGAACTCAGGTCATCAGGCTTGGCAGCAAGCCCCTTCACATGCTGAACCATCTCCTTGGCCCAATTTTGAATTTTTCAAATTATGCGTGTCTGTGTTGAGGGTGTACATGTGTGTAGAGGCCAGATCCTGTGAGGCTGAAGTTACAGGCAGTTGAGCCACTCAGGTCCTCTGGAGGAATAGTTCACGCATAACCCCTTAGTCCTCAGTTATCGCTCTAGCCCTCTTTTCTCCTTTGAAGTTTGTTGGTTGTTTTTTTTTTTTAAGATTTATTCATTTATTATATATAAGTACACTGTGGCTGTCTTCAGGTACACCAGAAGAGGGCATCAGATCTCTTTACAGATGGTTGTGAGCCATGGTTGCTGGGAATTGAACTCAGGACCTCTGGAAGAGTAGTCAGGTGCTCTTAACCGCTGAGCCATCTCTCCAGCCCTGGTTTTTTTTTTTTTTTTTTTTTTCTTTTTTTGAGCCCAGGGCCTTGCGCTTGCTAGGCAAGCGCTCTACCACTGAGCTAAATCCCCAACCCCTGTTTTTTTTTTACACCACAAACTTACTGATTTTTTTCCAAGCTATCAGCTCCTTGTTTCATTAATTCCCCCTCTGTGTGTGTGCACGTGTGTGTATGTTTGTGTTCTTGTATGTTTGTGTGCATGTACATGTTTGTGTGAATGTGTGTATAGTGTATGTGTGTGTGCATGTATGTGTACGTTTGTGTTCTTGTATGTTTGTGTGCATGTACATGTTTGTGTGAATGTGTGTATGGGGTGTGTGTATGTGTGTATGTATGTGTGTGTGTGTGTGTGTGTGTGTGGTGTTTCTATGTGTGTGTGTGTGTGTATGTGTGTGTATGTGTGTGTATATGTGTATGTGGGTGTGTATGTGTGTGTGTGTGTATGTGTGTGAATGTGTATATGGTGTGTGTGTGTGTGTGTGTGTGTGTGTGTGTGTGTGTGTGTGTGTGTGTGATCCTTTTTGAAATGCTGAGGCTAAGACCTAGGAGACTCACACTCTACCAAGCACTCATCCCACCACCTCAGAGAGCTCGAAGGCCCCTACCTGAATTCCTCTTCCCACTCCCACCCATGGGCTTATATTTTTCAAAACCCACTTTTGATAAGATTCTTTTTTAAATTTATTTATTATATACACACTGTAGCTGTCTTCAGACACACCAGAAGAGGACATCGTATACCATTACAAATGGCTGTGAGACATGTGGTTGCTGGGATCGGGTGCTCTTAACCGCTGAGCCATCTCTCCAGCCCTTAATAAGGGTTCTTAAATGCCTTAACCTCCCTTCTAGCCCACCACCCACCAGAGGTAGTGGAAAGGAAAGGTTAATAGGCAAAGGTGTGGACCTATTTAAAAATAGTTCTTTGGAGTGAATCCAGTCTGCGTTGTCAGGATATCAACAGTTTAGCTCACACGAATCAGCAGCTCAATCCACTCACAAGCACCATTCATGAATTAGCAATGGAAGTTCCATTCAGAAGAAACTTCAAGGCTCTGCCACTTGGCCTGAGTCTGAGAAAGTAGCAAGAAGCTGCTGGAACACCACCAGGAATTCTTCGCTGGCATTCTCTCTCTCTACGAAGTCATAACCCATGAGGACCAACAAAGAGCAACAAGGCAAACCAATGCCACAACGCGTCACCAGCAAAGCCCAGCAATGACCAGCAAAGAGTGGCAGGGTGAACCAATACCACACAGCACTGTCCACTGTCTGCTGGGTTATTTTTATACCCTTTCCAAATATCACGAGTTCTCTCAAGCGTCTATTCTAGCAAAACATCACATACCCTTTTACCGGGCTCTTTCCAGAAAAACACCACATCTGTTCTCGGCAAAAAATCCGCCAGTGTGTCTACTTCAGCAAAAACATCCTCCCAGAACACAGTTTCCAGGAAAACATCACGTGACACAACTGAGTCTCCAAAGAAACCAGAAAATTCCGCTTCACCCACCTCATACTTCCCAGGGTGGAGTCCCTTCTCCTCACTGTGGTCACGGTCTTCACCTGCCTTCCCTCAAGTCTCCCATTTTCTTTTGGCAAGATCCCGGCACCCACTTTTCACCATAGACCCTTGCTTTATATAGGTCTTGGACTCCATAAGCTCTCTGGGCATATATGATTCCTCAGAGCCTCGATTTCTTACCTACAAAGTAAGGCAAAGAATCCCAATCTTACAGTGAGTCCTGAGGAATCTCAGAAGGATGGAGTAGGCCAGAAAGCCAGTCAATGCCGTGGTGCCTCACTGTGGAGCTGTCCAATTCTCCCTCCCACACCCTCACCCCCAAGATGTTTCCCTTCAACATCTGACCTGCTCAGGCTCCTCCCGCTGGCCCAACTCTCCCAAAGGCTCTCCCCGTGATCCTGTCATCTCTCTCTCTAATGTCCCTCCCACCCAGGGAAGGGAAATCATGCCAATATAGCAGAAAAAGGAGGTGTTTTGGCCAGGGCGTTAGAGATTGGGTTTGGCTTCAAGTCAGAGACAGGCTGGAATGGCTTCTCCAGGCCAAGACAAGCAGTTTCTTGGAGAAAAGAGGCTACAGTGAGTCCAGTGTGGCCTGGATCCTGCTTCATTTCCTGGACTGGCTCCTCAGCTGGTGGCTGAACGGCCAATAAATCGGAGCTTATAAAAATCGACCAGCTTGGCCTTTGTAGGTGCTGTGGCGTCTGAGCACCAGCCAGTCTGGGCTTTCATTTGCTGATGGGCAAAGCAAGGGGGCGTTCCAACCCAGATCCTGAGAGGCAAGGGTGGGGAGGAAAATGAGACTAATGCTCTCTAGAGAGTCCCCTCTGCCCTCTCAAGTAAATAGAGGTCACCCCTTCCCAGCCACATCCAGTTATCTGATTCTCCTGCACGCCCTGCTTGTTGGAGAGTGTGAATTTTCTGTCAACTCCACAGGGATTTCCTGAAGATGCTCAAGAGTTAAAGGTATGCCTCAAGTTTGCTGGCAATGGGATGCACCCAAAGGCTTTCAAAATTTGAAGAGAAACACAAAATCATAGTTCCCAGACCAGATATTTTTCCAGTGTCCAGATGTTCGGTGGCACGCGAACCAAATATCTGGAATATGAGCTCATTAAAAGAATTTTTTTTGTTCCATATACATCCAGATGTTGGTCCAACTTGCCAGAATACTTGGGCAGAGAGTAACTCCACCCAGGGTACCCATTCCCCACCTGCTTCCTGCAAACACCACTCTGCACATCCCCATGATACGCTGCATCACAGACAAAAGAGTTGACAGCCTTGAACAAGCCTGCCAGGTTTAAAAAGCATCTCTGGACTTCTGTCTGTAAGCAGAACTATGGACTTCCCAGAACTCTGACTCTCACCTCAGAAGATAGCAGGGTCGGGGCAGAATGTAAAGAGGTTTCCAGGGGAAAACACAGACAGGGAGGTCAAGGGACAGATTGGAAGAGCGTGTACCAGATCGGCATCCGGAGGTCTTCGACAGTGATGCATTCAAGCCATGACTTCATCGAAGGTGAGCTTGTGAACAGGGAAGGGCTGGGCAGAACTTTACAGAGAAAAAAAGGTAATTGGGGTGGAAGCGAGGTGCAGGAGAAGACCCCAACCCTCCCAGGTGGTGGGACAAAACTCAGAATGCTCCCTCTCCTACTCCTTTTGTTTTGGTTTGGTTTTTCAAGACAGGGTTGCTCTGTGTAGCCTTGGCTGTCCTGGAACTCACTCTGTAGACCAGGCTGGCGTTGAACTCACAGAGAGCCTCTGCCTTCTGAGTGCTGGACCATCAATGACTGGCAATCCCACTCTTTATTTTATTTCTTTTTTTAAAAATGATTTCTTTATTATATGTGAGTACACTGTCACTGTCCTCAGACACACCATAAGAGGGCATCAGATCTCATTACAGATGATTGTGAGCCACCATGTGGTTGCTAGGATTTGAACTCACGACCTCTGGAAGAGCAGTCAGTGCTCTTAACCACTGAGCCATCTCTCAGCCCAATCCCACTCTTTATAAAACTATGTGGAATTCTCCTGTAGACATTCTGCCGGTGGAGTGGGAGAAATTTAAAGTGGGGGTCGATGAGGTGGCATCGTGTCTGAAACTGGGCATGTATACCCTGCTCTCAATGCCAGAATGTTTCTACCACTCTGTGTGTGTGTGTGTGTGTGTGTGTTCGTGAGTGCACATGTGCGCACACGTGTGTTCATGCGTGTTCATGTTTCCATGCACATGCATCTGCGGCTGTGCATGCAGCTATATAACCATGTGTGTGGAGACCGGCAGACAACCTCTGCCACACCTCAGGTGCCATCTCTCACTGGAACTTGATATGTAGGCTAGGCTGGCCGGCCAGTGAGCCAAGGAGTCTGGCCATCCCCACATCCCCAGTGTTAGGATTACAGGTGCACAGCAGCACCTGGCACACACACACACACACACACACACACACACACACACACACACAGTGTCAGGTGCACAGCAGCACACCCAGCTACACACACACACACACACACACACACACACACACACACACACACACACAGTGTCAGGATTACAGGTGCACAGCAGCACACCCGACTTTTGGGGGGGGACCCTGGGGCTCACACTTAAGTCCTCATGCTTGCAAGGCAAGCCCTACCAGCTGAGCGTTCTCCTCAGCCTCTTCTCAGTTTTAAACCCCTCCCACTTGGGCGGGCAAGAGGATTCAGTGGGTAAAAAGGGTTGTTGCCAAGGTGTGTGTGTGTGTGTGTGTGTGTGTGTGAGTGTGTGTGATACCTGGACCCCACAAGGTAGGAGAAGATTGTCCTTTGACCTCCATCCATGCTGTTCTGTGGCGTGTGTGTTTCCCTCCCCCATCGCCACTGCACACACATAAACAAAAGTGGGCCTGGGGAATGACTGCTGAGCCTGGACAGCTGAGTTCCATCCCTGAGACCCACGTGATAAGAAGAAAGAACCAACTCCTGCAAGTCGTCCTCTGCCTCCCACAGCTGAGCGACTCATGTGCTGCCCAATAAATAAATGACAGCAAACCAAAACCAACCAAACAAAAAACCGTCCTGCTACAGTGGACAGTCTGGAGCCAAGGCTGTACCAGGCAATCCTGCCCCACAGTTAAGGAATCTAAAGCCACAGACACAGCCTGGCAACTGTACCCACCACCCAAGAGCAGGACAGATATGTTCCCACTGTCCCACACCATCCTCTGAGGCTACCAAGGGTGCCCTGTCCCTTAGGGTTCAACTCCTGAAGGGATTGGGCCCTGAGAAGGTCCAAGGCAACCTGGACGACAGTTCCCCCATCCCTGCAGAGGTGGTACTGGGGAGAGCCTGCCTACACCTGACCAAAGCTTCGTTGACCCTCCGCTCTAGAAATGTGGACGCTCAGCCAAGCAGTGGTGGTGCACACCTTTAATCTCAGCACTCAGAAGCCAGAGGCAGGTGGGCGTCTGCGAGTTCGAGGACAACCTGGTCTACACAGAGACCCTATCCAAAAGAAAGAAATGAAACGGAGGGAGGGAGGGAGGGAGGGAAGATGGAGGGGAGGGGACGGAAGGAGGGAAGGAAAGAAGGAAAGAAGGGAGGTAGGTAGGTGGAATCTCTTCACCTGGGTCTCCTGGGCCCCTGACTGCGGGATGGGCACTTGTCTCATCTAGAATCATTGCATCATTTTGGAAAGTGGTCTGAGGGTGGACTTTTTCTCTGAGTCTTTTCCAGATACTTATTTTCTTTCTTTTCTTTTTTTTTTTTTTTTTTTTTTTTTTTTTTTTTTGGTTCTTTTTTTTTTTTGGAGTTGGGGACCGAACCCAGGGTCTTGCGCATGCTAGGCAAGTGCTCTACCACTGAGCTAAATCCCCAACCCTCAGATACTTATTTTCTGTTCCCTAACCCTCTTCCCCTGCCTGCCACCTCCCACCTTTCCTTAAGCTGGCCTTGAACTCACCGTGTAGCCAAGAATAGCCTTGAACTTCTGAAACTCCTGTCTCTACCTCCTGAGTGCTGGGACGCCAATCCTGTACCACAGTAAACGTTTGGCTGTTTGCTGTGGTGTTGGGTCTGGAAGCCTGGCTTCCACGCTGGGCAAGCACTGTACCAACTGAGCTTTAACCCCAGCCCTCTTTTTCTTTAAACCCTTTCCTTCCCCATTTCTCTTCATTTTCCCTTTATTGTCTGTCCCTGCCCTCTATTCCCCTCCCGCCTGCTGTCTGTCATATCAAGTGGGGTTTTATTGCCTTCTGAGGGACAGCCCAGCCACCTGCCGTAGGGCTGGTGAGCCGCTGACAGTTTGCAGATGCTGTCATTTCACAAATGCCAGGGATATTAGGGACGCTTCCAGCCACTTCAGCTCCCTCTTTTCCTAAAAACCAAAGCCGGAGAACAAAAGCATTTAGCTGGTGAGGTGACACTTGTCGGTAATCCTGACACTTGGGAGGGTGGGGGGAAGCTGCCATGAATACAAAGCCAGCCTGGGTCACATAGTGAGGAACAAGTCAGAGTAACCTGACAAGATTTTCTCAAATAATAACTGTGGGAGGGGGGCTGGAGAGACGACTCAGTGGTTAAGAGCATTGATTGCTCTTCCAGAGGTCCTGAGTTCAATTCCCAGCAACCACATGGTGGCTCACAACCATCTGCAATGAGATCTGATGCCCTCTTCTGGTGTGTCTGAAGACAGCTACAGTGTACATATATATAATAAATAAATCGTTAAAAAAAATAACTGCTGGGTGGTGGTGGAGGCGCTCACCTTTAATCCCTGCACTCTTTTGGGAGCCAGAAGTAGGCTCCCAAAGCCAGAAGATCTCTGTGAGCTCAAAGCCAGCCTGATCTTTATAGTCTAGGACTATACAGTAAGACCCTGCCTCACAGAAGAAGAAGAGGAGGAGGAGGAGGGGGAGGAGGGAGGGGGAGGGGGAAGGAGGAGGAAGAAGAAGGATGGGGTTTTAGGTGTGTACCACCATGTTCCATTTTACGTGGTGCTGGAGAATGAACCCAGAACTTCGCAAATGCTAGGCTACAGCCCCAGCTCCAGCGGTAATACTATTTCCCTTCTCTTCATGCAAACACATAGACCATGGGCCATCCGGGCCTCAACAGGTGAGAGAGCTCACTGCACAAGCCTGAACCAAGAGTTTGATTATGGAAACCCAGTGTAAGGAAAGAACAGACTCCTGAATGATGTCCTCTGATCAAAGCATGTGCACATATGTGTATACACAACAGTTAACCTATATACATAATTCATAATGATAATATTAGATAAAGTTAAAAATGAAAAAATACACCACTCCCAGGCTGGACAGAGGGCTCAACAGGAAGGTCATCGTTTTTTTTTTTTTTTTTTCTTTTTTCCCCGAGCAACCGAACCCAGGGCTTATCACAACCACTGAGCTAAATCCCCAACCACGCTAAACATGCCCAGTTTTATGTTATTCTTATCGCTCATGTGATATGGATACAGTATGTCTGTGTGCAGGGTCAGACAGAACAAGAACTGGAGTGATATGGCTACCTACATGGTAAGTAGCCATTTGAAGGTGCTGGGACTTGAAACCCAGGTCCACTAGGAAGAACAAAAAAAAAACAGTGTTCTTAACAACAACAACAACAACAACAACACACACACACACACACACACACACACACACACACACACACACACCCAGGCTGGTCTTGTGGAGGACCAGGGTTCAATTCCCAGAACTCCGGGAGATCCAACACCCTCTTCTGGCTGCTGTGGACACTGCATGCGCACGATGCACCATCATACATGAGGGTTAAACATCCATGCACACAAAGATGAATCTTAACAAATAAAGCTCTGTGCGCACTTTTTTTTACTTCAGAATGAGAACATAATGGTATTGGTAGGTGTTTATTGGGTCTTTACTGCATGACAGACACCACGCTCCATTGTGGAATCTACACAAGGAGTGAGGGTCCCCTTCCCGAGATTGACAGTCCTATGACAACCCCCAATACACTCATCCTCAGATAGCCATAAAGTCAAGGAACAACATTAGAAAAGACATTTACTCCAGGGCTGGAGAGATGGCTCAGGGGTTAAGAGCACTGTCTGCCCTTCCAGAGGTCCTGAGCTCAATTCCCAGCAAACACATGGTGGCTCCCAGCCATCTGTAATGGGGTCCAATGCCCTCTTCTAGCATGAAGGTGTACAGACAGATAGAGCGCTCATACATAAAGTAAATAAATAAATCTAAAAACAATATTTACTCCAGTCAAAGGGCTCACGGTATCTGAGCTGAACTTTGAAGGACAGATATCATGCCAAACACATAGAGTTGAGAGAGTGCAGGTGTCATCAAGACAAAACCCAGAGGTAAGAAAATTCCAACACACACAAAGAAATGAAAGACGGAGTCGTAGGGGCTTGGGAGAGAGCATACCTAGAGAAAGGAGTCGTGTGTTAACAATAACACTGCAAACACCTCAGACGGTGCATCGTTGCTCGGACAAGAAGAGAACTTATCACAAATGGTCTTGGGGATAAAAAATGCACAGTTTGTGTGTTATTCTTGTGGTCTTGGAAGGGGGACGCCTGAGAGAGAAAAATCAGGGTGAGTGACAGGGTGGCGTTTTGTCATGCTGCAAAGTAAGACAAAAAAGTCTTACCACTCAGTCTCCAGTGAAAGGTAATCACATACCAAACAAACCATTGCTTTGTTACAACGGGATTTTAGGGTTCCACTTTGAAATGTAGCCTCAGTTGATAGTGATAATGTTCAAGAATTTCTCTACATTTACCCAGGACCTACTGAGTTATCCACTTGTGACAGACTCGTGAACTTTAGAGTCCTAAAGGCAAGTTATGAAAGTCTGTGCAGGTTGATTGAAGAGGATCTGAAAAGTCACCCCCCCCACTTGTCCCCCAAATGCCTCTCTGAAACCATCACAGCAAGGAAAACCTCCAGCTTTCAACAGAAGCTGTCCTCTTTCTTGAAGTTCATTGAGAACAAGAGGGAACTCGACGCTCCTTCTAGACTCCCACAAGCACCAGGCATGCATGCGGTGCATATACAAGCATGCAAGAACTCACAGATATACAATAAAAAGAGTTACGTCTCTTTTTAAAAGGAGAGGAAAAGGCCAATAGCTCCTTCCTGCCCGTCTTTCTCCCCAGACTCTCCTGCAGTTTGATGGTTTCTGGGGGGACAGGGAGAGCGGTAAAAGGGATGTGGCTTAAATCCTGAGACAAACTTCTCCAGTCTATTCCACGCAGCGCCTGCACCCTCAGACCAGCCTTGGGAAACCCCTGCCAAGTTGGCAGCAGACATCTTAGTCCATTTCACCCACCAACTGTGCCAACAGTGAGTGTGCCTCTTGGAATCTGAGTAAAAATAGTATATGGGGCACAATGAGGCGATTCCAAAGAAATCTTAGGGACAAATAAAATGCCTTTATGGAGGAAGTCCTGCTTTCATAGCCCAGGTCATCTAGAAAATGCAACAACTCTCTAGTTGCCCGTACCTGGGCTGCAGGAGATGCCCCCGGCCATGGAAGCCTTGTTGCTTGAGTGTAGGAGGGAGAGCCTTTGTTTCTCAGGGAGTCCTCTGTGTGTGTGTGTGTGTATGTGTGTGGTGTGTGTGTGGTGTATGTGGTGTGTGTGTGTATGTGTGTGTCTGGTGTGTGGTGTGTGTGTGGTGTGTGTGTGTGTGTGTGTGTGTGTGTGTGTGTGTGTGTGTGTGTGTGTGTGTGTATGTGTGTGGTCTGGTGTGTGTGTGTGTGTGGTGTGTGTGTGTGTGTGTGTGTGTGTGTGTGTGTGTGTGTGTGTGTGTGTGTGTGTGTGTGTGTGGTCTGAGTGTGTGGTGTGTGTGTGTGGTGTGTGTGTGTGTGTGTGTGTGTGTGGTGTGTGTGTGTGTGTGGTGTGTGTGTGTGTGTGTGTGTGTGTGTGTGTGTGTGTGTGTGTGTAAGAGGCTTGGGAAGGAAACTGCTATCTCTTGGGTCTGGGGTCCAAGAAATGGTTTCACCCAGAAAGCCAAAAGAACCACCACTCTGAGACAACCTGGAAAGGAATAAAAGACTGGGTTTTGGTTGCTTATTTGTGTGCATGTTTGTGTGTGTTCATGCTCTTGCATAATCATGCCCCTGCCCTTCAGTGCACGTGGAGGTCAGAGGACAACTTGCAGGAGTTGCTTCTCTCCTCCCACCCTGAGGATTGAACTCGGGTCATTGGACTTGGTGGCAAGCACCTCTATGCACTGAGGCAACTTGCTGGCCCTTGACATTGTTTTTTTTTTCACCTGTTCTTGTGCCCATGGGGGCTCCTAACACCGAGGATTTGTGTGAACTGAACTGCTCATCTCCTGACAGTAAAAATTGGAGTTGCCCCAAGGGATTATTTCTAAACAGGTCCACATCCCCCTTTGCCCACCACCTCTGGTGGGTGGTGGTCTAGAAGGGAAGTTAAAACATTTAAGAACTCTTGGGCTGGAGAGATGGCTTGGTGGGGGCTGGAGAGATGGCTCAGTGGTTAAGAGCAATGGCTGTTCTTCCAGAGGTCCTGAGTTCAATTCCCAGAAACCACATGGCTCACAACCATCTGGAATGGGATCCGATCCGATGCCCTCTTCTGGTGTGTCTGAAGACAGCTACAGTGTACTCATCATATACATAAAATAAATAAAATATTTGAAAAAAGAACTCTTGGGCTGGAGAGATGGCTCAGCGGTTAAGGGCACTGACTGCTCTTCCAGAGGTCCTGAGTTCAATTCCCAGCACCCACTTGTTGGCTCAGAACCATCTGTAATGGGATCTGATGCCCTTTCTGGTGTGTCTGAAGGGAGTGACAGTGTGCTCACATACATAAAATAATTAAATCTTTTTTTAAAAATATCTAAGCCTACAACAGAGTGAGACCTTGTCTCAAAAAAAAAAATCTATAGTAGGAGCTAAATATTGAATGCTGTCCTGGCTTTTGTAGGTTCTTGGCACAATCCACAGCACCCCTCCCCCAAACAAAAAGAAAACCAAGGTGCTGGACAGATGGCTCAGCGGTTAAGAGCACTCGTTGCTCTTGCAGAGGACAGGTTTGATTCCCAGCAACCACATGGTGGCTCACAACCATTCATAACTCCAGTCTCCGGTGCCTTCTTTTGAGCACTGTGGGTACCAAGCTCACACATGGTGTGCAAACATATAAGTAGGCAAAACACACATAAAACAAAACAAATAAGTCAAAAACTGTCAAAAGAAAACTAAACTGGGGGTTGTAGATTTAGCTCAGTGGTAGAGCGCTTGCCTAGCAAGTGCAAGGCCCTAGGTTCGGTCCCCAGCTCTGGAAAAAAAAAGAAAGAAAACTAAACTGTTTAGGCCGCCCTTATATAACTGAATAAACTGCGTGCATCCATGAAACCAGACAAAAGCAGTGTGAAAAATCGCATTCTGTGGCAGCTTCATCAACTGCGTGCTGCTCCTTAAGATAGAAACCAAGGGGCTGGGGATTTAGCTCAGTGGTAGAGCGCTTACCTAGGAAGTGCAAGGCCCTGGGTTCGGTCTCCAGCTCCGAAAAAAAGAACCAAAAAAAAAAAGATAGAAACCAAACCAGCAGTGATTGCGCACACGGCTTCAATCCCAGCGCTTGGGAGGTAGAGAGAGGTGAATTTCTGAGTGTGAGGCCAAGCCGGGTCTACGGATCGAGTTCCAGGAGAGCCAAGGCTACATAAAGAAACCCTGTCTGAAATTAAAAAAAACAAACAAACACACACACAAAAAAAAAAAAAAAAACAAAAACAAAGAAAACCTAAACCAACAGAAACAAAATACAAAATCTGGGGGACATTTTGTTAGAAACGACCCTTTGGCTTCATCTTTCAGGGGGATCCCCCAACACTACCACATCTAAGCAACCATTTACCTAACCCCTATGTGTTCCCTTCAGATGTTGTGGGTATGTGTCAGTATGATTTGTCATGTCTATATGGCCATCCAGTGAACCCCAGGGAATCACAATCCCCCAAACCCACACCCACCTCCACACCCACACCACCGCACTGAGGCTACCATATATTCAGGTCTTAATACTTGCAAGACTAGACCTTACTGGCTGAGCCAGTTCTCCCTCTCTGGGCTATTATTTTGATGTAAGGTCTTTTCCTGTACCCAAGCCCTTCACCACCCACCCCACCCCAACCCCTACTTTTTTCCCTCAAGACAGGATCTGTCCTGGAACTTGTTCTGTAAACCAGGCTGGCCTCAAACTCACAGAGATCTTCCTGCCTTTCCCTCCTCAGTGCTGGAATTAAAGGTGTGTGCCTCCACACCTGGCTGCCAAGGCCCCCTTTAACTCCTGACCCTCCCGCTATACCTTTTAAGTGCCTCACTCCTGAGCTTCACTCCCAGGTTCAATGCCAAGAATTTTAAGCCTCTGTACAGACACAGGTTTTCCCTGTGTCTGTCTGGTAGTGTCCAGGATCAAACCAAGCAAGAGCTTTGCACCTGCTAGGCAGTCCCTGCACCACTCACTGACAACTCCAGCCCCAAGCCTAAACATTTTGGATGAGCTGCCTACGGATGGTTTGGTGAAAACGCGTGGCTTCTTCTCTTCTTTTGGCAGTGTTGGGAATGAAATCCATAATCTTCTGGATTCTAGGCAATCGCTCTTGTTAGCCTTTCTTCTAGGCTCCGCCCAACAGTTACCTAGCAACAGCCAGGTAAGAGACTGGCTTGCTATAAAAGGACTGTTTGACCTGTCTCACTCTCTCCCTGGCCTCTCCCCGACGACACCCCACACCCTGCCCCACGTTTCCAGTCAGCTTCTTCCTTTCTCTTTCTGTCCCTCCCTGTCCCCCCCACCCCGCTCCCGCCCCCCTCCGTCTTGTGGCTGGTACCTCAGGGGAGACTGCCTCAACATAGGCTCGCTAAGTCACCCACTCCTGCCCCATCATGTCACACCGCATTGCAAAACACATCATCTCTACCACTGAGCTACACCCCGAGTCTCAATCAGATTAATTCTTGACCAGGCTATTCAGCCATTTCCCCTCAATTTTCTCTTTTACTTGGCCTGAATGACAAGAAGTTTGCTAATAACTTGGGTAAGTTTGCCGAGAAGGTCTCTTGGAAGACCAGAAGAGGGTACAGAGTTTGTGGGGTGCGAAAGCTCTTACCCCTACAAATTCTCCTCACACTGTCTCCCCAGGTCTGCCCCGCATCCACCGCGCTTTTCCCAGAGCTGCCCAGGAGAGAGTTTGAAACGAGAGCCAGCGAGTGGGTACGGGTTCTCTCACTTCCAACAGCAAGGAACTGCCTCCAGCTGCCTGTTTGGCCTCTGCAGAATGGGCAGAGTCTTTTCTTCTCCATGGACCCAGCTGTACCACGCAATTTAAATGGCGAATGCGCACAGGAACAGTGAGATACTGGGGAAGATAAAGGCCTGGCAGGAGATGTGGCTAAGTTGGTAGAACGCTTACCTAGCATGCATGAAGCCCTGGGTTTGAGTCCCGGTACCCGGTGAACTGTGCACCCTGCCACATCCCAGACTTCACAGGTAGGGACAGGAAGGACACATGTTCACGGTCATCTGAGGCTATGAAGTGAATGCGAGGTCACCCAAGGTCTATCCGTGGACATAAATTCGACCCTCCAACTTGAAAGAAGGGCTGGCTCATTCTAGCTGTCCTCCAGCCACTGATCCATGAAGAGTGTCAGGCCAGTCTGCAGAGCCAGCCCAAGGCAGCAGACTAGAGCTTCTGACTAGGAGGTGAGTGTGGCCAGGAAGGCAGTCCCTAAAGCTGCTTGGATCCTGGATGTAACTGAAGATACAGGCCTGGGTTTTGTCCTGCTTTGTTTCCCCCTTGAGTATTAAAATGCTCTGTGTCCTAGAATCCCAGATGATGCTATGAAGCTGGAAATTAGCATTCTGTTCCAAATATACTGAGGCACATTTGCTTTGGGGGTTGAAATGATGGTTTTTAATAAGCTGGCTCCAGGCACCTGTCACCAGTAATGGAAATTTTTTTTTTGCCTGGGAATATAGATCGATTCTTGTTAAAAGACCATGAGGTAATAAATTTTCCACCACTCAACTGAGCTTCCGAATCAGGACTCAGGAGAACAGCTCTCATCTTCTGGCACTAACCACAGACCCCTGGTCCCTGCCGACCCTGACCTCTGACCTCAATCGGCAGCCCCTTCACTGCACTTGCCTTTTAGGGGAGCTTGGGGGAATTTACTGAGGCTTAGGAAGTAGACAACTGTGCCTAGGACTGGGGCAGGGGAAGGGGACTGGAGGAAGGGCCCCCAGCTGAGTGCTGTGACATTCTGCTGTCAGCAAATCCAGGGCATGATGAAGTCATTAAGTCAGACTTCCAAACAAAGCCATTACAGAAATCCAAACCAATGTGATCATCTCCTCTGACCTGTGGAGGCTTCTGTTTCCTCAATCTGACAGCCCTGGGAAGCCAAACGTGGTGCACGGATGACCTGATTTTTACAAAACCACCTAGCTAGTGAGGTTAGATCATAGCCATTGTGTAACACAGACTTTCTCTAGTAATTGAGCCAATTTAGGTACCAAGAGACCTGCTCAAGAGTCGTCACAGAGGCAGTGATGTGCTAGCCAGCGCATACACACGCATGTACAGTAATGGTAATTTAAAAGGTTTTTTCCTTTTTTTCTTTTTTCAAGACAGGGTTTTTCTGTGCAGTCATGGTTGTCCTGGAATGTGCTGGCTTCGAAGAGATCCACCTGCCTCTGCCTCCCAAGTGCTAGGACTAAGGGCACACACCACCACTGCCCCAGGGTGATTTTAAAACAAAACAAAGCAAAACAAAAACAAAAACAAAACAAACCAATGTCAGTAGAAATCAGAATTGCTGGTATCTCTGGAATATGATACTGGAAAGGGGCAGGCAGCATAGTTAGGGGCCAGGGAATGTTCTGGCTTTCGTATTGAACTATTATTATGTGGACAAACACTCATAGGGAAATATTCATGAGCTACACATATAAAATTAATGTGCACACGCATGGGAGCTGGGGATACATGATCCTGGGGTGGCGTACCAGGATCCTCACACACGCTAGACAAGCACTCTACCAGCTGAGTTGCCCCCACCATCTTGCTCCACTGTTTTCTTCCTTTTCCACATGGAAAGTCACTTCTGAGACCCTCTCTTATAAAATCTAAAAACCTAAGTTTCTCTTGAGCCTTAATGAAAATGGAGTAAGATAGCAGCCTTAAATAACCACCCCTCGATATGTGAAGTGACTTTAACAGCCAGTTACCTGTGCCACATGGGAAACGTATTTTCCCTCTTAGCGCCACAAGAATTAAGCCTGTGTTCTGCCTACCACAAGGCATCCCTAACCGAACTGTGCCAACAAAGTAGGCTCAGGCTTCAAGCTCTGCTCCAGTCCGCATGCTCCGGGTCGTCCTCATCGTCGTCCTCCTCATCATCATCATCACCACCACCACCATCATCATCATCACCACCACCACCATCATCATCACCACCACCATCATCATCGTCGTCGTCGTCACCATTTTGCAAAATGAGCCAGCTGTACCCCTTCCCTTTTGTTGAGGTGTAAACCAGGGGTCTCAGGCATGCTAGGCAAGTTGTCTTCTGCTGAGCTAACTCGCCACCTCAGGTTCAGGAGTTCACTGTTTATTCGTTTATGTAGACAGAACCGCCACTTTTATTTTACATGGCAGCAGTCAGCTGTCTGTAAATACCACAGCTGATCTTCTCTTCTGCCCTGCTTTTGAGCTTCCTCCACTTGCTAGGGCGCCCAAAGACACAAGAGCACAACTGTAGTAAGCAAAGTCCAGCTGGGATGGGAGCTCACATTTGTGGGCCCAGAACTCAGGAGACTGAAGCAGGAGAATCAGGATTTATTTGGTGGATAGGCTCAACTGCAAGAGACCCTCTATTCCATTGAAGTGAGTGTTCAGAGCTAGACAAGGGTCAGCACTGGGACAGGAAGGGAAACACTCCTGATCCGATCCGATCTTCTCTTCTCTTCTCTTCTCTTCTCTCTCTCATGTAAACAGACACAGGCTTTTGGGGGGGGGGAACGCTCATAGAAAAGAACGGAGTTTTAAACCCTGAGAAGCAAAAAAGGACAAACTCTCAGATGCTCCGTTCAATGAATTTTTGCCTCCAGGATATGTAACTGCCACTGCGACCAAAGTGGAGCATCTTCGGGGAGTATTTCCGAAAGCTTCCCTTTGTGGTCTCCCAATACAAACTGAAACTTCGTAACCTAATACAAACCGCAACTTTGTAACCTAGTGACTTCAAAGCATCCTGTTCCAGTGGGGTTCAACTCTCATCTTCCCATCTAATGTACTTAGAGAACAACTTTCTTTTTATGAATTATTTGTAAAATCCTAAAATTCATATAGGGACTGGTCAACACAGAAAGCACCAGGCCAGCAGAGATATACAGTGGATAGGTCTCAAAGAGAAGGGGAGAAAAATTCAAATGCCCAACAACTAAAATTAAGTTGCCTTTGGCGGGGATAAAACTCAGGGCCTTGGGGATGTTAGGAAACACTATCTGAGTTACGCTCCCTAGAAAGGAATTTTTTTTTTTGATGGCACATCTAGAGAATTAAATTATTAGAGCCATGATTTTGAAACATATTTAGTGACACTGGGAAAAATGTTCATATTTTAAAATTAAATTTAAAGATCAAAATACACAAAGTTACAAAAAAAATTCGATTTTGAAATACACTTGCACACAGAATAAAGAGTAACAAAAAACACATCAGAGATAAACCTTTGAAAACTTCGATAGTGGGTTATGGGATGGCAGGTTATGGGAAGGAAGTTTATGGGATGGTGGTTTATGGGATGGCAGCTTGTGAGATGGCAGTTTATGGGATGGGCTTTGTTTTCTTTATAGTATTTAATACATCAGAAAGTACTGTCAAATATCGAAATTACTTGAAAATGTAAATTCAAGGATTGGAAAATACTGTTCAAATATGTTGCCCCGTCAATCAAGAGGAAGAAGAAAACATTTTTGAGAACAGGCTGGCCCTAAATGACCATTAGAGAAATGGATTCCTTAAAAAGCCTTTCATAAATATCACAAATTTTTAAAGTACTGTCTAAAAACTACAATAACCTGGGAAGTTGCTTATGGCCTAAGAAATGCACGTTTTAAAGCAAGCTTAGGTGCACAGCATTGAGAGTCAGAGCATAGGAAAAGGAGACCAAAAACTAGCTTTTAATAGTGGCTCTACACTGTAAATCGCTGGCACAGACAGAACGAACATCGGGATGTTTTATAAGAATTTTCCAATCCCCGTTTTCTATTTGTGTTGTGGTGGGTGGATGGGAACTAGAGAACCTATCTTTAGTTTTGTTTTTGTACTTTGACTTTATTTTTTCCGGATTAAGAAAGTTGTGGGAATTTACTTCATTGTGTGTAGTCCGAGTCTTCTGGGGGAACACTTACGATATAATCCCCTTTTCCCTCTAAATCAGTTTCTGCGGAAATGGTTGTGCCCAACACTGTAAACGCTTAACACTGATAAACGTCCAGCACCCAACAAGCACAAAACCAGTCAAGTGCCTAATTTAAGACACTTTTAAATGTATTTTTTCCAATCGAACCACTTTGTTTCCGCAATGAATTTTGTCTCTTCCACAGCATGGGGCGGTGAGAAGCGAACAAATTGAAGTTGAAAGCCTTTTTCGCAAACGCTTCCCCCTCCAACACGACGTCGCAATTAGGAGCTCCCCTCGCCCCCCTGCGCAATTGGAATGAAACTACTGGCCTGATTTCTCTGAAAAGATAAAAGATAAAATGTCAACTTGACCCGACCCGAGTCTCTTCTCCGTCCCACCCCACCAACTCCCAAAGTCAAGACAAAGGGGGGGGGTATGACTGAATTCTTTCCTGGGCCTGGAGGGCAGAAGCTGAAAATAAAGTTCTTTATTCCAAACACTCTTCGGTAGGTAACTGGGAAGAAGAGCATCGTCAACACTATCCTGATAATTCCCTCGGTCCGCTTCCCTTTTGCTGGCGAGGATCTGCCTCCTGGCAATTTTCTCCGGCCCTAAATGGAAGGGCTGGAGGCTTTGCAGGAGTTTGACCGGATCTGGCGTCTCCTTAGCGGCCTCAGGGACTTGTGAGGGTGCTCCTGGAAGAGACTCCTAGGAGAGGTCCCACCCGGGCGGAACCCCACCCTTCCTACTTCAAGCCCGCAGGCCAACCCGGCTCTCCCTGCCCGTAGCTCGCCCGGGGCCGCCTTCTACCCCGCCAGCAAACACCCCCCTCATCCCGCCGTGGACATCCGCTCTCCTCCGGGCTCCAGGATCGGGAATTCCTAAAACAAAAATTAACACAACCAAACAAAACAACCACAGCTACTACCAGCTTCTAAGGCCACCCGCCACTCCCCGGCCTCGGCTTTCAGCGGTTCTCTGGGAAAGATGCACTTTTCCCGGGTGCCCGCGCTGCAGTGGCCGAGGTTCCCCTACGGGAGGCGGGAGACGCCCGGTTGCCCGAGCTTCTGCATCCAGGTCCCGCGACGAAGACCGAGCACCCGCGGGGTTCAGTGGTCGCTCTGCGGGCAGCGGGGACTTCCGTGGCCGCAATGTGGGTAGCGAGGACGGAGCAGCAGGGTGACCCACCTCTGATGGCGCGCTAGCTGGAGCTGTTAATCCTTTGTTATTTATGCACGTGTTTATCTTGATGGCGAGAAAAGATACTAGGGGGCTGACTGCTTAACCCAAGGTAAACTTCGGGGAATGGAGAATGCTCCAGAACGAAAACGCTAGTCGCGCGGAGCCTAAGGCATCGGTCTCATTTGTTCTATGGCCCCAACGACAATTTTTTTACATTCCGACCCCGTATGTTCTCCCGGAAGACAAGGACCATAAGTTCCTTTAATAAAGCAACGCCTGATTTAGAAAGGCCAGGTCTCTGGCGCTCCAGGTCCAGAGCCCCCTCCGCCCCTTTCCCCTCCACCCGCTTGGCCTTCTTGTCACACTCCCGAAGGGCTAAAGGAATGTTTACAACCTGACTCAAGTTCAATGACAAAATCCTGCTTGGAGGGGGAGGGGGAGCGAACTTCACCCATTGCACCAGACAAAGGCTGGAGCAGGTCTCTGGCAGGGAGTTGGGGTGTATGTGTGCTAGGCTGGACTCGCCTAGGGTAGGACAACTGAGGGCCCTGGGGTGAGTCTGAACTCCGCTACCCCCTGTCAGAAGCCTTAGGATCGCTCTGCAAATGCCCGCCTGAGCGGAGTAGCAGTGGTCAGAGTCTGTAAGGGCAACAGTGCCTGCCAGGTTTTGCCCTGGTTTCCAGGCCCCAGTGACCTCTTTCCAAAGAGGGAGCTTCACACTAGTCTCTAACTAGGACCTGGAGTTTCCTGCTTCCTCTCCTGAGTTTTCCCGCGCGTATTTCCTCCAGGTCTCTATATTCCGAACACCTTCCCAGGTCCTCCGGGAACAGGAGGGAGAAACCTCCTGGAGAAACCTCTCCAGATGCCAGCGTATGTGCCTCGCTCCTGTATCTCCATTTGTCCTGACTGTAATATTTTGTAAACATGTCCCTCTACCTTACAGTACAGAAAACATAGAATGTAGTCCTCGGCGGGGGTGGGGGAGGGGGGCTGGCCCAAGAGCTGACAGAGAATCTAATCGAGATTAGGGTAAGGCACTGTATCCGCCAGGTCCCTTCCCCTAGGAATGCACTAGGTACTTGAAATGAAAACTTAGTTGAACTAAATGGTCACATGCATTTAACTCCGTGTTCACACTCAGACAAATCGGCCCAGTCTCCAGGGAGGCAAGGGCGAGTAGGGTGTGTGTAAAACCTGTCCTCTGTGATCTGGAATAGGGAGTTCCAGGAGGCAGTTGTTAGTCACTGCCTGGGGAGAAGTTGGTTAGTGGGTAGGTAAGAGACTGAGCTTCCTGTTCTGTCAGCTGGTAAAGACCTGGAGTAGTTCAGAGCAGTCCCCTTTGGGGACCCAGATCCTGCCATTCTGATACAAATAAAGTGACTCCATTTCTTTATAAAGTGTCACTCAGTAATGAGTTCCAGGGTGGAGGGCAATAGCTCTGAGGGGACCCCAGAAAAGCTGGGGGGTGGTTGGGTATTTGCTAAGGGTCTGCATCTGAACTTGCCCATCCAAACTTCAAGTTAGCAAGTGAGAGCTATCAGGAGGTGACCTGTCCTGCAATGCCTCCTGATGCTCCGATATAGAAAGGATTCAACACTTAAGAACTGCACTTCTGTGATGGGAACCTTTTCAGTGGCTCCTCAGAAGCCACCACAGGAACTTCTGGGAAGGCACTGAGGAGAGGAGGGAAGCCAGAGGCCCCGAGGGTAGCTGTAACACTCTGCCCTTGCTTTGTGTTAACATCCAGTCAGTTAGCAAGTCGTTATCCTTGTTGATTTTTGTCTGGCTTTCAACACAGGCACAAAACGTTTTAAATAAAAATGATAACATTAACAGTATTTATTATTTTTTCTTCTTGCCAAGATGCCATCTGGCCAAAGACAAACTTAAACCCACACGCCTGGGGTTGCTGACTGTACAGGCAAGCCTCTCCCTAGACCAAACCAAGAATGTCCCGCATACTTCGAAGCATTTGCTTTGTCACTTTTGGCCCAAATGACTATCCGTCTCGTCTTGTCAAAGGCTATCGAGATGCCCCCTGACAGGTTGCCTCTGAGAGAACTTTCCTCTTATTGCAGAGACTTCTAATGTCCCCAGATTCATCCCCGCAACATGCCCACAAGCTAGAGGCTGATCCCAAATTCGTACATAAGAAACGCTGGGTTACAGAAAACTGTATGTTAGTTTACAGTTTTAGAGAGAAACTCTTGCAAGTAGTAAACCAAAGAGGACAGGTTGAACAACACCCTTGATCAGTCTGCAATCAGTCTGGATGAGGATCCAGTGACTTCTAGACCCTGAATTCTTCAAGCATCTGCCCAAAGGTTTCAGCCTTCTATCGTGATTCCCAAACTAATGTTGTGCTGGAGGGACGAACACAAGAAACTGCTTCTCCGAGTCCCCTGATCCTTACAAAGTCTGGGGCTAGGCTGAGTCCCCGCACAACCAGTGACCCACCACTTCTGTGCTGCAAGGCCAGAGAGAAGGTTGGAGAATCTACTCTGCTCGGTAGACCCAGGTCTGGGGTTATTTTGGCCAGCGGCTGCCAGCAGGTCTCTGGGTAGTACTGACTGAAAATAAAACCACCAGCCCCAACTTGGCCTCCTTCTTTCTTGAGGCCAGAGATGTGCGCTTTTTCCCTCCCCCCACCCCCCTCCCCATAAAGCGTTTAGCATTTAGTAGAGTCGGGGGTGGGGGAGTGGAGACCACCAGCCTGGATCTTCAAGTTCAATGGCAAAGTCCCTGATCCCCACAGACTGGGCGCCCGCAGTTGTTGCTTTCCCCTTCCCATAATTCTGGGGGCTACTGCATTCTTTTGCTGCCCCTCCTGTTTCAGGGGCAATTTAGGGGAGGCTAAGGGTAATGGTGGCATTCTTTCTTTCACGATCTCGGATCACTCCGTGCCCTTCCCCCACCCCCCCATAACTGGTAGTCGTGAAAGGAAGGCAGGCTGGCATCTGTTCCTCATTGGATGTTTTAAATCTCTCTTCAGCCCCGGCCAGAGCGGGGAGGAGGGAAAGTGCCCCGCACGGGCTGGAGGAGGTGGGCGGCTCCTGGGTTTTCCCTTCGTCTGCCCCGAGAATGTTCAGGTGGGTGCGCTTGTGGTATAAATGCCTTTCAGAAACAACTGAAACCGCCTCTTCTCTTCGCCTCTTCCACCGCAGCCGCCTGGGCGCTTTGTGGGAGTTGACGGTAACGAGTTCATTTACTTAATTCGAGATTGTAGCTCTGGGGTTTCTATTACGTGGTACTGGGATGGGGATGGGGCGCGGTTTCTCCCGAAAGAAACCTAATTAAAGTGCAGCGCTTAGAACCTTGAATGAAGGGGAGGAGGGGAGCCGGGAACCCGCTCTGCGCTGGGGGAAGGGAACCAGCAACCCTTCCTAGATGGAGGGGGAGCCTGCGTGCTAGAGCTGACTTTGAACCATCCCCCGTAGTAGAGTGTTCAGGAGAGGTAAAAGAAATTTTCATTCCGCTGCAAACCTACCAGCGTTCTCCCACCTCCCCAACCCCCGGAAGTGTTTGCCAGCAGGAGTAAAAGGCCGGAACTTGAAAGCCTGGGGGTCACCCTTCGCTTTGCGTGGCTGGGACTTAGATTCAAAGAACTTCCGGAAATCCTGTCTACACACTTGCCACAATCCACTCATTGGACCTCTAGAGGCCTAATAGTCCACCTGCTTAGTCATTAAATGTGATTTTGGTACTGGGGACGGTGTAGACCAAAAAGGTACATTCGGATCCAATTTCCTTACTGGCTAAAACTCTGAGCTGGAGGAGCTGACATGGGTCGGGTAGAAGGAAAGGGTATGCAGATTGGCTCAGAGCAAAATCATAGCTTATTGATGAAAAACCTCCCCAATTATTTTCCGGAATAGATGTGTCCCCGGAATTGTTTATAGTGTATATAGGATATAGGATATAGTATATAGGTAGGATATAGGATAGTGTTGTCAGAAGTTTGTGGTCCCAGATTTTCCTTGGTTGTTTTGAACAAGAGAGGAAGAAAGAAAGGAAGGAAGGAGGAAGGAAGGAAGGAAGGAAAAAAAGAAAGAAAGAAAGAAAGAAAGAAAGAAAGAAAGAAAGAAAGAAAGAAAGAAAAGATCCTGTAGCTTCTGGCATCTCTTACTGAAGAGGAAACCGAGCAGGTAAGTCAGGGTAGCCACGGGCATTTTGTTGTATTTTACACGTAAAGAATTGAGCAATGTCGAGGTGGTTGGGTCGGTGGTGGCTGGGAATAATTCACTTCGCAAAATGCGTTTGGGAAAAGAGTTTCCTAAAATGGTTTAATACAAAATGAAATAAAACATTTTTAAAAACTTGCCTCGTTTAGGTCCCATTCAAATAAGAAAGAAAAAAGGTGGAAAACCGCCATGAGTGGTTCTGCTTAGGAAGATTAATTTATTATTCCGGTGGAAACAAGAGATGGATAGAAGATGGCACCCATGGCCTTGCTCTCCAGTCCTTACTGCCTGCTTCTTCTTCGCCCTCCCCGCCCTCCTCCGGGGCTTATCCGAGGCTAGACTGATACACCGGCTGGAGACCTTTCACATTCCCAGAACCTTCCAAACCCGAAGGCCAGGAGGTCCCAGACTGTTGCAAGCCTGAAGCTGGGCTGCGGAGGGAGGGAGAGTAAAAGGACGGAAGCCTTGGGCGGCAGGCTGGTTTCCTGAAATGGCAAATGTCTACCGGAAGGGGGAGCGCTTGTCTTCTTAATAGTTCAAAAGGCTGGTGGCAGAATAAATCTCTAAAACCCCCAAAATCTTTTGTCTGTTCTGAAATTAGTACCAACGAGAAGTAGAGGAGCCCCGAAATTTTAGACCCTCTAGAGCAGAATGGTAAATTTAGAGCTTGGGAGTCCAGAAACTTTCCCCGCACAGGCCTCTCTCTATTTGGACCATCTGTTCATTGAGACGCCAGTCAATCGTGTGACTTTTCCCCTTGCCTAAGTGGGGACCACACTCCACAGTGCCCCCCTACTTACTTACCTCACAGGCTTTCCTCATTCCTATCGATGCACAGGCCTCACCCAATAGTCAGATCTGGGATGCTAGGGACAAAAGAGTAAGAGCCTCTAATTTCAAAAGCTACCCTGAAAGTGGCTTGCAGTGAGGAATGTGGAAAGCAGAGATTGATCTCCTGACCCAGGACCTTGAGGGGTTAGGCTGGACCATGGGGGGGGGGCGATGCAAAGAAATTTCTAAGCACAATTCTCGGTCTGGATCTCTGTCTGGGTCTCTGAGGGGCCACACTCATTCTGTTACTCAAGAAGTGGAGGTGGTACCCCTCTCCTTCCTTTTCCCCAGACTTGGCTTTGTAAATTAATAACCATAAGACTCCGTTTCATCCATAACTCAGATTGGCCTGGAACTCACGGTGTGTAGTTCAGCTGGCCTCAGCTTTAACTTGGTGCAATCCTCCTGCCTCGGCATCCCAAGATTAGACTTGGAGGCAGGCATCGCCCACCTAAGTGCTCCTTTTTGGTAAGCATATCTAGAAGTATATGTGTAGCCCCACCCCACCCCTGATGCTGCTCTTTCTTTCTTGGGAGAGCAGCCAGGGCTGGAATCCCACCTGACCACTAGCAGATCCCTTGGCTGCAGTGGCTAATCCTTGGTTTCTTGGAGAACCATAAGCTCTTTTTAGAAAGGAAAAACTCACAAATACATTGGCCACTACCCACCACTAAATGGCTACTCAACTCAAGGCAGCCACTTCAGTCCTGAGGGGTCTTTGGACTTCAGGCCTGGCGTTTCATCTCAGAGACCAACCAACCAGTCCAAGGTTCAGAACGACTGTTGTCACCTTGCTGGCTCTGCTGACCAGGGACCTATAGTTGTACCCCACAGTGGGTCCGAGTACATCAGGGGATGAGAGCCTCTGCATCTGTCCCCTGGTGCCACTTCTACAAATAGCCATCCTCTGGGGTTTCCAGGATTTTTGTATTATGTCCTGGCTTGTGAGGAAGAAGAAAAAAATGTTGGTACCCCTGAGTTCCTTTTATTGGGGGATCCAGGCAGTGAAAGGGGAAAGAAAAAGTCTGAGGCCGCTTTGGCACTGGGTGCCAGGAATCCGTCCATCCTAATTCTGGCCTCTTCACTTTTTCCAGTTGCTGTCATTTACATAAAAAAACAATAACAGTAAAAAGGCATCCCCCTTCTGCCAGGCCTGCCTGGAGGAGAGAAGTTCCTCCAGTGGTAAAGAAAGGTGACCAGGAGGGTTGGGGATTTAGCTCAGTGGTAGAGCCCTTGCCTAGCAAGCGCAAGGCCCTGGGTTTGGTCCCCAGCTCCGAAAAAAAAAGAAAAAAGAAAAAAAAAGAAAGGTGACCAGGAAAAAGAATAGGTAGTAAGGGGGCCATTTTCTGGTTTCCCAAACTCTAGTGAGTTTTCAAAAGCCTGAGGATAGGGTGGGACACTGCTCTTCCCTGTAACCACTGGGCCTGGAAGGAGTCCTGGCAAGGCCGCATGTGACTATTGCATGTTGCTCCCAAATGCCCAACAAACCCTACCCCAGTTGTGTCAGAACAACCAGGATAGTCCAAATCCATCATTTAGCAGAAGCAGAGTTTAGGAAAGCGCCAAGTAATTGCCTTGCCATCTCTCTGGGTCCTTTCTTTGTGTTCCAGGTGGTTCTGACCCAGTCAGGCCCCTGGGCTCATTCCACTGCAAAATCTCAGCATATGGGATGGGGGCTTCCCACTCTGTTCAGCCTAGGAGGTTGTCCAGGAGGAGGGAGACCACAGGAGAAGGTGGACAGGGAGCGGGGAGAAGCACCCGCTAACATGGTCTGTCCTGCCCTGGTATCATCTCAGAAAAATGCTAAGTGGGCATGGGCACCTTAGAAGGATGACTCCACCTTTGTCCCCCACCCCGTTCTCTTCCCCCTTGACCACTAGAAGGAGGGTACACTGGGTGCACATGGAAAGGGATCTGAGAGGAAACTGTCCTACAAAAAGATCTTGTTCCAAATTTATTCGCGATCAGCTCAACTCATGAAAGCGATTTCTAAGCGCTCAACAGAGCTCTAGATAGAAAATATGAGGCTAATTATCATGACAACTAGTACTGGTTATGGATGAATGATTATGACTGATACAGGTTCTTCTGAACCACGATGAAGGGGACTGTGATTTCAGGACCCCCACTTCTGGCACATGCAGGACAGCCCCGAGGAACAGTCCAGAACTCAGTAGCCTGCTAAAGGTGTCATCTCTTGGGGTCCCTCAGCCGAGTCCTCTGCCAGTCCTGGCCCTGGCGGGCTCCCAATTCTCCAGGCCAAGCCCCTTTCCCCTGCCCATCCCCACTGGTGCTCACGGAGTAGTGCTGGTCTTGACCTTGGCAAGAACCTTCTTCTCCTTGACCCGGCGGTTCTGAAACCAGATGGTAATCTGGCGTTCAGAGAGGCTGGTGGCTGCCGAGATCTTGCGCCTCTTGTCCTTGGTGATAAACTTGTTGGCCGCATACTCTCGCTCCAGCTCCCGCAACTGCCCCTTGCTATAGGGAATGCGTTTTTTGCGGCCGCGGCGGAAGGCACAGCCGTCGGGAGGCGGGTGCTGGACATTGGGCTCTGTGTGATGGAAAAGAGAGGGAAGAAAAGGCATATCAGTCCCCTCTCTAGCGCCCTAGCGCAGACCCAGGCCCTGCAAGCCTCAGGGCTACGTCATCCTGCAGGCGCTTCCTGATCATCCTCTGTGTGGGCCAGGCTCCCTCAAAGCCCAGAGACGCGCGCTAGATTCTGTCTGAGTCCCTGATGCCACTCGCTGAGCCTCTGCTCCTGCTGGCCACCCCCACCATCCCTGAATGAGCTCACATCAGGAGTCTGCAAGTCTGTAAACACACCCACCGTTTCAGGTTTTTGCCCACAATCACACAGTCCACTTTCACACGCGTGTTCAGACTCGGCCACTCCTCCAAATTGGCAAATTATGTACATGAGAAAACAGGATTATGTTTCCCACACAGCACACACACGCAAGAACACACCCTTCAATACACCCTCAGTCAAAGAAAACCTAAATTTTCCTTTCGAAATTGATCTAAAAATGGAAGGGGGTGTATTCTCGAGGAAACACCCAATATCTCCGATCCCACCCCTCAATGCCACCCTCAAAACCACTGGATTATGTCATTTGGCCTTTGGGCAGAATTAGCCTGGGACTGTGCTGGGTAGGGACACTTTGGCCTCAATCAACAGCAAAGATCCAAGGTTCTCCCGACATATTGAAAGGCTGGTCCCAGCGCCTCCTGGAGAGGACGGGAAGACTGGCTACGTTTAAGTTTCTGGTAGCACCCTGCTGAGACCCCTTATTCTGACCCCCTGAGGCCTCTACCCGGGCCCTCCAGCTGCCTGGACCCTCCGCCCAGCCCAAAGTAACCAACCAGGGATCCCCAGGCTTCTCCTCATGAGCCCCAAGTCTCCCTTCCTCTCTTCTTCCTCCTTCCAAGCAAGTGCCAGCGTAGCCCATGCTGAGCCAAGGAGAGCCAGAGTAGAAGTTACCTGCAAATGCTGCTTTCCAGAATGGACCTGGAGGGTTCTGTTCACCTTGGCAGCACATCTGGCTGTTCCAGCCACCGGCCAGGGCCCAAGGCTGATAACTGTCCACGGGAAGCAGAGAGTCGTGGCGAGGCTCCCCAGGGGCCCCCAGGGTCTGCACCACAGACACATCCAGGTAACTGGCCATAGGCTGGTAAGGTCCCGGGTAGCCCGGATAGAAGGCAAACTCGGTGGGACGGCTAGGATACTCCTCCCCAGGTGCAGGGGTTTCCGAAGGGTAGGTAGCCAGGGTGGCCGTCTGGGCACAGGGTTTCAGTGAGCTCCTGGATACTCGGCAAGAGTAGTACCCGCCTCCAAAGTAGCCATAAGGCACAGGAGCTGGAGATGCCCCCTGGGGCACCCCAGGACAAGGGTGGCACTGCTTTGGTGGCTCTGCAGAGCCTGGCAGATCCAAGGGGGCATAGTTGACAGTCGGCATCAGCGTTGGAGCTGCGGGATGGCTAGCCAGTGGGGAGGAGTGGGCGACTAAATTCCGACCCCCTCCAGCTCCCAGCAAGCCTTCGATATCCTTGGCCCCGTCCAAGGTGGCATAATTGCCGGGCTCCATGGGGCCAATGATCGGCTCATGGGGAGCCGAGGGTGGGGGTTCTAGGGGGCAGCAAGCTCTCTCCCCACCCAGGCCCGGGGAATCCTAAGCGTTTTAAATCGCTCCCAGCTCTCACGGCCGCCTGCATTCGCCTGGCTGGGCCGTCTTGACGCAAGAGACGCAAGAGCTCGTGCCCGAGCTCTGATTGGCTGTGGCCTGGGGGAGAGAAGCTCATAAAATCCACCCGCAGAAATTGCAGGGGGAGAAGGGACAGGGAGCCGGCTCCACCTCCTCTCCTCTCCTCTCTTCTCTCCCTCTCCGCCTGTCTCTGTCTCTGTATGTGTGTCTCTGTCTTTCTCTCTGTGTGTACGATGTCTCTGTCTTTCTCTGTATGTGTCTCTCTGTGTGTCTCTGCCTCTGTCTGCTGTCTCTGTCGCCGCCTCCTCTCTCTCTCTCTCTCTCTCTCTCTCTCTGTCTCTCTCTGGCTCTCTGTCTTCTGCGCTTTGGCAGGTTTAACGAGAGAATAAAAAGCTCTCCCAATAAAGTGTCCATCTCCTGGGGATGAGGGGAGTCGGGGGAAGGGCTGGGAGGCCACTTCAGGCTGCCTCAAAGGAGAACCCGGGAATGCTTCTGAGATGGGAATGAAAACTATAGCATCAGGGAGCTCTTTGCCTCAGCGTCTGGGTCCTAGCAACTCTAGTTCATTGTAGATACCCTTCCTGTCCCGAGTACACTGCGCCCAGGGAAGTGCCTTCGACGTCCGTCCCCGTGGACTCTGCCTAGTCACTACACAGAAAGCTCCGGAGGCCCCAATCGGGGCGAGGCGGAGCCAAGGGGCGGGAGTGGGAGGGGGCACACGAAGGAGCGCTGAAAACGTGCAGTGCTTGGCCCAGGGAACGCAATGTCCGGACCTGAAGAGGAAACGGAGCCTCTATAAGTCTGGGAAGGGGGTCTGGATTTCCGTTTAAGGGTGGAGAAAGAGACTAAGAGATAGAGGAGCGCGGGGCTTTACTTGATGAAATGGACTCAGTGTGGAAAAGAGGAAGGCTGGGGTAGGAGGGAGTGGGGAGAGAGGGGGGAGGGAGAGAAGAAGAGAGATTGACACATCACAAATGGAAGAGGGAGGGTCGAGAATAAGATTGTATCCCTTTTTCTGGAATCTGCAGTCAGGGGAAGCCAAGGCTGGCGAAGCGGCCATAAATCAGCAGTGAGGATCCTGGATCCTAAGAATGCAGGGGCTTGGTCTGTGTGGGGCCTTTCTGCTCTTCGGTGCCACTCTATAGGCCAGAAAGTCCAGGAAACTGACCCTGGCCCCAGCACACTTCCACACAGTTGAGGGACTAGAAAGCTCAGGACCCCCTAGCTGCTTCCTGCGGGCTTAAAATTTCTTAGGAAGTTAAAGAGGAGAGAGCCAAGTGCCCCAGCCGCTGGAATTGTGCGAGGCCCTCTGTTGGGGCCTATTGTGTGGTAGATTCAAATGGCTTGTTTCAGGAATCTACCTTGAAAGACTTTTTCCTTTATCATTTTCATGTGAGACCCTTTTGTGCTTTCTAGTTTTCTAAAACTCTCAGGTTTCCCCACCCCGGCAGAAAATTTGAGTTTTCTATTGTACACCGAGGGTTTGGTTGTGATAAAGAACGGAATACCTTGAGCTCTGAGTGGGCTCAGCCAAAGCCTGAACTTGAATTTGAGTCACTGTAGGAAAGGGCCCAGGAAAGCCAGAATGGAGCCCTCCCCCCCCCCAATATATACAATGTATCTCTCTCAACCAAAGCCAGAATGAGGCCGGTAATATACTGTGTATCACTCTCAACCAAAGCCAAGGCCTGTAGTATGTACTCTTAACCACCATTGCTAATAATCGACACCAAGCTCAAACATTTCCACCGAATTTTTATCACATTTGAAAACATGGAGAAAAAGGGTGGGGGGGGAGGTGTCTCCTCACTGCTTCTCAGAGCCCCATCAAGGTTGTTATTCACCCAATCATAAAGGGCAGGAATACCAGGATTTCCTCCTAAAGACTGAGAATTTTTCAGTTTTTAGCTTTCTGTAGACAGAGACACCTGTATTCAGGACATAGAGGATATGGTGTCCTTCACCTTTTATTCCAGCACCAGAGAGGCAGAGGCAGGCTTTTTGAGACCCAGCCTGCTCTACAGAAAGAGTTTCAGGACAGCCAGAGCTACACAGAGAAATCCTGTCTTTAGTGGGGAGGAAAGATGTGTTGTGTGTCAGTTTATTGATGCTGATACAGCATGAATGGCCTTTCATTTTTAAAAAGAAAAAAAATCAAAATCACTTGAGGAAACACTTCTGGGCCTAAAGGAATTTTTACATCCACCACAGGGTATGTTCTAGTACTTTCTCTTGTAGATCATTGAAACTGCATTGATATCCAGAAGATTTGCATGGTCCCTGGAACATGTGACGTGCAAATCCTCGCAGCATTTTATGCCACAGACTGGTCTCAAACTCCCTTTGTAGCTGAAGAGATCATTGAAATTCCGATCTTCACTGGCAAGCCCTGCTGGCATGATAGAAACAACATAGTCTTAGAATTGAACCCAGGGCATCACACATACGTGTGCTCGACAAACCTTATAGTAATGGACTATGTCCTCACTGGTTCCCACTTTTAGGAAGAAAAGGGGGTAACAGTGGGGCTGTGCACTGGATCTGGGGAAGCGTTATCGATCCTCAGAGGCTCAAAACTGGAAGCAAGTCAGATTCTAGCGAGAGTGGGATAAGCAAAGGAATCGAGCTGGAATTAAACATCGTGATTAAAAACCAGTAGACCACTGCTAAATTCTACGTGGATGCGTTATGCTTACCTGATGGTGAAATAAGCCAGGCATAAAAGATTAAGTTCGTATGATTCCACGGCTACAGAGTTCAAGAACTTTAGATAGTCAAAATAGAAACAAGCCAAAGGAAAGAGAGGTAATAAAGAGACCTTCTAAGGCCCTAGCAATGTTATCTCAACATGGACACTGGGCTATGTGGGTGCATTCAATTTGTTAAGACCCTGTATTCTTAGGATTCCTGAGGTGCTCCCACTCCTCACCAGTTCTATTTCAACTTAGGAAGAAGAAGAAGAATTAAACAATAACAAAAAAAATTTTCTAGCGATGGTCGCCTAGCATGTGTGAGGCCCTGGGTTCTATTTATAACGTACTGGGAAGGGGAAAAAAAATCACAGCATCGATGGCTACAACTGAGCTTTTTGGAGGTAAAATGCTTATATAAACACGCACCGGAGTTAAGCCTGCATAGACTCCCTACAGAACGTGGGGCCGACCAGCTTCAACTTTGATACTAACCAGCTGTTCTAGCAACATCCTCCGGATCAGACGTTTTTCAACGTAAATAGTACTAAGAATTTGGTTTTGCTCCCTCAGTAATTTATTCGGCGTGTGTTCTATCCCAGGGAACAGGTCTAGGTATGACATCTACTAGCATGTGAGCTAGGGTCCTGTTGCCTTTGAATGCCATGTATGTGAGTGCCTGTGTTGTGTGACTCGACTCGCCACAGATCTCAACTGGACTCTAAAACGCGATTGGGCACTCTGCTCTCTAAAATGGTGCTTACCTTACAGGAGCGCTAGGACGATTTAGTGAGACTTTACCTATGAAAACGTTTTGCAAATTGAGCAAATGCGACTTCAAATTGTGTTCCTGAGTGCGTACGTGGATAGTGAAATTATTTGCTTTTATTTAAAAATAAAGGACTGCCCTAGAACATGTGGATCGCTTCTTCCCACCGCATGAACCGGGGTCCCACACAGAAACGGAGTCTCCCCACTGCGACTCTACAGGAATTCAGCTCCCAAATCCCTTCCCAATCCTTGGTGCTTAGGTCTCCCCAATCCTTTCTCCAGCTTCACAGAATTCTTTGTGTCCCGCTGGGAACCTCCTGTTAGACCCACCGGGAGGAGTCTGTAGCCTTAGAGCCCCCTTTACTGACCCAGCCAAATGCCCTGAAAGCCTCAGCATGCTCCTTTACATACCCGCCAGACACTTCCAGGAAGGTCAAGGCCAAGTTGAAAGTTAAGAGTCTGTTTACCTCCCTGGATCCCATTCAGCGCAGCCCCGCAGACCGCCTATGACCTTTACAGCCTTGCCTTTGAGCCAGGCCGACCCGCCCCCAGGGGTTCCGGCCACGGGGACTTGGCACCTCGGTGTCAGCTCCCGCCCCGACTCGGGCTCAGGAGGGAGGGGGCAAGAGGAGCCCACCCGTTCCACTTAGGGGCGTTTGTTACATTTTACTCTATTTTATTGTAAAGTGAGAACTGGCTGCCTTCTTTAACCTAAGTGAGTGTATGTCGTAGCAATGATGGCGGCCCTTCTCAGGTCGGTGGCAGCGGAGGCCCGGGGACACTTCCGTCTCCGAAAAGACGGTGGTTTGCCGGACCCATCGGACTGCATGCGCCTAGCTGAACATTGTGTGGTCGCTCAGCTTCTCAGGCTTCCTGAGAATGACCTGGTCTTGATCGTGTTTTGCTTTCTTTCCTCTTTTCTCCAGACTATGTTTTCCCTGTCTTTAGTCTTTTGCGAGCTTTCTGCGCCTTTTATGTTTGAATTTCTGTCTTTCCTTCGATTTTAGATATCTTGATTGCATATTCTCTGCGTTTCTTTCTTTTTCTCTTTTTTGCTTGCATTCTAGTGCTCTTGTCTTTTAATCTATTCTTTTCTCTTTTTGTTCCCCTTCTTGTTTGACACTTGCTCTGTTGTTTCTTTTGTTCTTTTCACCATCATTTGTTTGGTATTTCTCTCTCTCTCTCTCTCTCTCTCTCTCTCTCTCTCTCTCTCCTTTCTTCTGTTTCATTTTACTCCCCCTCCCCCGCAACACACACATTTTTTTTTCCTCTTCTGCCCTCTTGCTCGGTTTCTCAGTATTCTTTTCTGAAGTCTGGGAAGGCCTGCTGCACTGTGATTGGAAAAGGGTCGTTAGCCAGGGCAGAGAAGACCTGGTTATAGGCCTGGGGGCCTTGTGTGGAGCTAGAACATCTCTCCCATGGCTGTCTTAAAATGAAGTCGGTCCAGGTCTACTCAGCAAGCCTTCGAGGAAAATCTTTTTAGATAACCTGACCTTGGGATCCGAGAGCTACAACTGCCCACTGCCCGTGGGACAGAGGCATGGGCTGGCTTAGTCAGAAGGTCTTCTTAGCTCCCCAATCTGAGCAGCCCTGCAATATTCCTCTTGGGGCAAGATGAAAAGAAGACTCTAGAGGGAGAGGTTATTTGCTGTGTGCTCCCTCTGAGGGCTCTGGAACCTGGGGCACTTAGCCAAGTCAGTGAATCTGTGAGTGGAATCAAAGGCAGACAGAGAGAAGAGAATGGCTTTGAAAATGAAGGTCTTGGGCAGTGACTAAATGCCTCTGCTCCTGGGACATGGCAACCACACCACTATTTAGACTGAATAGGAAGACTGGTTGTTGTTCCCCTACACCCCAGTCCCCCAGCTCACTCTTCCAACCCCTGGCTTTGCAAGGGTCAGAGCTCAGATATCCAACCCTGGCATTCAGTTTGGATCTGACTCAAAAACCATTCTGAGCTTAGAAAGTCCTACCAAACACTACAAGCACTGCAGGTCCCTGCTCTAGTGGCCAGCATATTAGCATGTTGGGCAAGCCTCACACCCATCCCCCAGACTCCTGTCTCAGCTTTCCTATGTGCACTGTGTGAAAGGGAATGAATGGCGTGTTTCTGCTTCCCTTTGAGTTCCCAGCAGGGCTAACTCTGGGAGGAGGAGTAAAGGCAAAGGAACACCAGGGGAAAGCATCTAGAAGAAAGGGTTTGTGTTGTGGAGGAAGCCCATGGAAGGGGGAAGAGGTCCTTGACCAAGCAAGTCACCTGGGATGGTGCATCCAGGATGCAAAGGCCTTAGGAATCCATGAAATGGTTCCAAACTGACATTGGAAATTCACCTCCTTAAGCCTCACTCTGGCTCCCTGAGAAGCTCTCTGGAGCCTCAACCTGGACACACCAGAACCTGGAGGAGCAGGGCAAGGCCTTTAAATGGGGGACCCTCGATCAGTATCTTTGGAGTTTGTAGCAATCTCTAGGAGCCTGGGCTTCTGTTTCAACTCTTGGGGTCTCTGGTGGGGCTCTGGAATAAGGCCTCATTTAAAAAGGAAACGCCTACAAATTCACAAAAGCACAAAGAATCACTGATCCACCACCTTGCCCACATACACACCAGAGAGACATCCTGTCCTTTGTTGGGAGTGGCACTGTTGATAATGACAGTGAACTGCCACTCTCAAGGCCACTGGGATAGACCCTCTCCTGTTAGAGAGAAAGAGTGAACTTTTACTCTTAAATCCACACTATTTCATCCATGCAACCTAAACAAGAAATGTAGATGTGAGGCTTGGGGCTAAGGAGGCTGGGAGGGATAGTAGATTTTCAATTCTTGTTCTAAGCCCCATACCTCCTTTGCCAAGAGTAACCCATCTCTCTCCTTCCTTCCCCCATTCCAAATTGCAAAGTCTTGCCCCCTTTTCCTCTCACTAAATTATGTGTTCCAAGAAATAAAGCTGGAAGAGGAAAAAAGCAAGCACGTAACACACACACACACACACACACACACACACACACACACACACGACGGAGGGGAGACGCATAATCCACCCCTATTGAGTCCTATATTGAGTCCTATCCTCTTTGTCACTCATGGACTCCTTTCCTTGAAAATCAAAAAGGCTTAAGTCCTGGGCACTCAACTGACTTAAAAATAACTCCCTGCTTCCAAGATTGAAAGCCACCCCACCCCATCACCATTTCTGAACCTCAGACCCAACTTGATGTTAATATTGGGCACTTCCTGGTTACTGCCCTGTGAACCATGACCTGGGGGAAAGTCCATTCTAGTCAGGTCTCCAAGGTTCTGGCCTAGATTTGCTTCCGATGCTGACATGGGAGACTAGAGGAGCCAGGCTGACTCGCTGTAGCCTGCCCGTATGAGTTCTACCAGTCATTTGGGCTATAACTTTCATCCAAGCAGAATCTGTGATTGGAACAGAGTTTGTAGCCTTTCTTGGTCCTGGATTATCTAAGCTTAAATGGGTACACCTCTCCCTTCTAAACCCTCCAGGGTTCTCTAGGAGTTCCTAGGAAAAAAAAGGGGTGGGGGGAGGAGAAACATTTGACTCTTTAAATTGGAAAATCACACACTTGGTCTTGTGTTAGCCATGATTGGAAGTGATTCCAACCCTTGATGCCAAAAACCATTCCTTCAGGCATTGACTGTCTTTTCTCTTAAGTGACTGGGGTGGAGCTTAAATGACTTAGTCAGACATTCTGATCATGGCTGCTACTGCAGGGGAATGACAACAGGGACCAGGGAGCTAGAAGTTTAGAAGTATAGAAAGTTTTGACTGGGAAAATTAATTAGGGCTGTCTCTAACTACTGAATATGTGGGATTCCCCTCTCCTTCTCTGGAAAAAGAGGAAACTCCAAATTCCTCAGCTACACAAACTAGACAGTTGGGGAAAGAATCAGTTCTTAGCTATGATCCAGTTCTATACAGCCAGATGCTCATGTGGCTGGGTAGCAAATGCCTTGAATGGGTGGCGGGGAGCTGCTTTGCCCAAGTAGAAAAGAAAAGAGCACAGATAACCAGTGGCTACTTATGTGGCTCCAGGCATCTCTGAGCTGTCATAGTTGGGGTAGAAGAAGCAATAAAGAAGACAAGGGGCTCAAGCAGTTTCCAGAATTGCTCTGGCTATGAATTCAAAACACTTAGGTGCCATGGTACAGGAATAGAGATGCTTAAAAGTTTGGTATAATCTTTTCAGTCCCAGCTCCACATCCACTGGGTCTCAGGGAGGCAACTGTTGGTCACAGCCCCACCTCCTACCAGATTGACTTTGCTCTGGAAGGCCAGGCCCTATTAGACTGGCCAAGTCTCTGGTTTCTTATTCCTGAGATCATCAGCCTAGATAACCCAACTCAGTCCTTGTAGCTCAAGTTGGAGACCTAGGAGGACAGTTCACATCTCTCTAGCCCCTTACATAGTCCTTTGTATATGCAGTGCCCATAGGGATGGGGGACGGGTGGTTTTTGTATCATGTTAGACACTGCAGATTCTGCATTCTATGTCATCTCTGTCTTGGCTCCCCACCCCTACAGACCAGTGCTACCATTCCTATGGGTTTTCTAGGCTGGGGAATTACCTTCCTCCGAGATGCAGACTAAGACTTAAAAAGAAAGTGCACCATTTTGTTCTCATCCTGAGGCCTTTGTGTGGAGAGCCCTGCATGTTAGGTAAGAGAGGCATCCACGGGGAATGTACATTATAAATGTGTAGGGACCAAGCAGAAACCATTGCCTGTAGGTGTGCCTAACTGTAGTTGTGCCTAAGGGTCCCTTTTTTCTAAGAGTCAACCCCTCCCACCTCCACCTGGTCCTGGGGATGGACCCCAACCCAGAGCTTTGGAAATGCAAGGTAAGTTCCCTACCACTGCTAGGGAAAGTCTCCCAGTAATCAGAATGAAAGCTTGTCACTATGGGGTTTCCCTGGCCTTTCCTTGGATGGCAAAGTGACCCTCTGTGGCTTCCATGAGGTCTCTAGGAATGCTTCTTCCTTCCAGACACTCCCCTTTGCCCTAATGGTGGAATCTGACTCTAAGTCACTGCAGGATCACAACCCACTTACTGCATAGGAAGGGCTGGGTTTGCTGCCCTCCCTGACCCATTTAAGAAGCTGTGTACTGCCACTTAGCCACTTAGCACTTCACACACAGACCCCTTATAGAAGGGACTGGATGCCCCTCCCTCCCTCCTTCCCCCATTATTGAAACCCAGTCTTATTCTGTAACTGAAGAGGGGGAGGAAAGCCAAGAACTTTGAGCAGGCGCTCCTCCACCTGCTGGGATTGTAGGCCCCAGACACACAGACACCCAAGAATGCATGCTCCATTAAGTCCGAGTGGTAATATGGATAGGGCTGTGTTGTCATACATTTTGTAGATTAAAAAACAACCAATGCCCCACCCCCCAGAAACCAAAACCCATGTGCCTTTAGAGGCACTGAGGAGATGGCTCAGAGGTTAAGACCTCCCCTGCCCTTGCCCTTGTAGAGCTTAGGTACCAGATCCGCATCGAGGGGCTTCAGAGGTACCTCTGGTTTCCTCAGGCACCTTGGTGCACCTCTTTCTGTCTCTATCTCTCTGTTTCTGTCTCTGTCTCTCTCTGTCTCTGTCTCTCTCTGTCTCTGTCTCTCTCTCTCACACACACACACACACAAACACACACACACACACACACACACACACACACATACACACACACACTCAAAGAGAGGGGAGAGCATGAAAAAGACCTTGGCAGGTTTAAACCAGACAAAATCATGACATGGAGAAGAGGAAGTGGGCACCAAGACCCGCTCATAACCAAAAAGTTATTTTCAATTGATAACAGCTGGGAGAGGGGGCATCAGTTTTCCTCAGTGGAGTGACACTGGGTATATCCACCACACCCCAAGACAGGAGTAGTTTGACCAACACAGAACTGACTGGAGGCCATGCTGCTGTTCTTGTTGTTTTGTTTAGTTTTTATTTGTTTTTGGAGTCTGTGTGTATGCTTTTCTGTTGGCTGGTTTATTTTTTGTTTGTTTTTCTTAAGAGATGAAAGCGTATAGGGGGGTGGACCAGGAGGGGAATAACATTTGGAGTGTCAAAACAAACAAATAAATACATAAGTTTAAAAGGGATGAAAGAATATGAAATTAGCTGGGTAGGGAGAGAAAACTGGGGGCGGAGGGGGGATTGGTAGGCTGCAGTGTATGACTAAAGTGTATAGTATAAAAATTAAAACTAAATATATTTTTAAAAAATATGGAGGTTTACAGTCCTGCTGTGGGGCTTGCCTTAAATCTGAGTCTGAGAGAGAGAGAGAGAGAGAGAGAGAGAGAGAGAGAGAGAGAGAGAGAGAGAGAGAGAGAAGCTTAACTTACCCAGTTCCCAGTTCATTTCATGGAGGCTAGTGGACTGGAGATCTAAACATTTCCTTTCTTACTTTTCTCTGCATTAGTTCATTTCCTTCTTTCCTTTCCTCTTTTCTCCCCCCACCTTTTTTTTTTTTTTTTTGAGAGAGAGAGAGAGAGAGGAGTGGAACATGTCCACTTTTATCCAACTGAACTTGAACTGCTGGGTTCAAGTGACCTCCTACCCCAGCCTTCCAGTGGCTGGGATGACAGCATGAGCCACTTGGGCCTGGCTTCTTACCTGTTCAAACATTTTAGATAATGTTTAGAACAGAAATAAGTTTCAATATCTGAAATTGATATTAAAAACAGGCGCGAAGTTTCTGGGTGAATTACTGGAGTGGAAGCGGGGGTGGGGGTGGGGGGAGGGATTTTTACAATACGATAAAATAATAATGTGCATTGGTTCTAAGATAAAAGAACCCCTTTAACATTCAACAAATTCACATACAATAACTGTTATCCAGGGCTCCCCATGACTGGTAAAACAACAAAGGCAAAGACTAAACCTCGCCCCTTATTCTCACCCCGTCCAGGCCCCACCCCCACCCCAGCTCACTCCAGTGCTTTCTCCACCAGCATCAGGTGATCTATCTGCCGGAACACGGTTCCCTCCAGCTGAATGGGGGGGAGGCTCACACTGCTCCACTTGCCCTGTGCTCGCTCACACCTGCAGCTTCACAGAGATGAGCAGCCAGATCCAGCCAGTTTCCTGACCCAATTCTGTTCTGTCCTCTCGCTGAGAAAGGGTGTTAGGTGAGCACTGGGAGTTACACCCTGGGGGTTGGGGATTTGGATCAGTGGTAGAGCGCTTGCCTAGCAAGCACAAAGCCCTGGGTTCGGTCCCCAGCTCCGGGGGAAAAAAGGAAAGAAAAAGGAATTACAAGGGTGTCAAAGGCGTCACACGCTGCTTCCAGATAGCAAATTTTACACGGACAGAAAGTATGATGAAATAAATTCTAATCTCCATCACCCAGCTTCAGCGATGATCAACTGCAATTTTTCTCTCTAAAATATCTTAAGGCATTTATTCATTGATTCACCCTGAAATACTTCAGCTTGATCTTCAATCTGGTGTTTTCCTTTCTGATTCTTCTTCTCTCTCTCTCTCTCTCTCTCTCTTTCTTTTCTCTCTTCTTCTCTCTCTGGAGCTGAGGACCGAACACAAGGCCTTGCGCTTGCTAGAAAAGCGCTCTACCACTGAGCTAAATCCCCAACCCCAGGTGTTTCTTTTCTGTTGATTTACTCTGTGGTTTTAAATGTAGCCTCCGTGTGGTTCTTGCACAAAAGAAACATAAAATAATAAATAGTTAATGGTGTCTATGTTAGACTAGATAAGAAATTGTCTGAAAGTCCAGGTATTACATTTAGTTGATATGTTATAGGTATGTTTCTCATACCTATAGGTTTCTCATCACCTATAACAATGTGTTTTCCTCCATTCCTAGTGCTGAGATTCAAGCTCCAAGAAGAGCTCCATCATAGAACAATGCTCCCAACCTTCCCTTTCTCCTTATTTTATGTCATTTATTTATTTTAAAATGTGGATCTCCAGACTTGGTAGTGTCCATGCCTTTAATTCCAGCAGAGGCAGGCAGATCTCTGGATCTCTTGGAGTTTGAGGTCAACCTGCATAGTGAATTCCAGGCCAGCCAGAGAGCTGTTGAGTGAGATCCTGTTGAGAGAGAGAGAGAGAGAGAGAGAGAGAGAGAGAGAGAGAGAGAGAGAGAGAGAGAACTGCTTCATGTTGGACTAGATGGCTTTTTTTTTTTTTTTTTTTTTTTTTGGTTCTTTTTTTTTTGGGGGGACTGAAACCTTTTTTTTTGCCTTTAGGTATTGTGTACCACTGAGCTAAATCCCCAGCCCCTAGATGGCTTTTTAAAACCTTTTTTTTTAGATTTATTTATTGTAAAGAGTGTTTTATTTATATGTGTGTAATACATGTGGTTGGTGTCCGCAGAGGTCAGAAGAAGGTAACAGATCACCTTGAACTGGGGTTACAGATGGTTGTGAGCCACATGTGGGTGCTGGGAATTGAACTCATGACCTCTGGAAGAGCAGTCAGTGCTCTTAACTGCTGAGCCACCTCTCCAGCCCCTATGTGTATTCTGTTTACTGATGTGTAAATTCTGCAGCCCCAGGGGTTGATTGAATTCAGGGATTCTTATGTACTAGGCAATTAAGAGCTTAACACTGAGCCCCCAACCTTCTGTACTCACTGTCTTACCCCACCTTTCTGTACCAAGCTGATGCAGATGGGGGGTGTGAATTCCCTTCACAGTCCTCCAGAGGAAGGGGAAGCTGGGACAGGTAGCCACCCACCCCTGCCTCTCTCCACTTTTTCCCTTGCTGCATGCCCCAAAGTGCTCTTGGATTTTGAGATCCCCATCTTCCTCAACAACCAGGCAGCCAAGCATGGTTACTGACTGTTAGTTTCTGCAAAGACTGAATGATTTCTGCCCCTGCTCTGATTTGGGCTGTGTCTGCTCTGACTCTCAGGGCCTTGTCATTTGTTTAAGATTTTTTTATCTATCTATCTATCTATCTATCTATCTATCTATCTATCTATCTATCTATTTATTTAATGTATGTGAGTACACTGTCACTGTCTTCAGACATACCAGAAGTGTTTGCTGGGAATTGAACTCAGGACCTCTGGGAGAGCAGTCAGTGCTCTTAACCACTGAGCCATCTCTCCAGCCCCAGCCTTGGCTTTTGTAAAATGAAAGTAATCATTCCTGTCTAGCCTTCCTACAGGGCTGTTTCAAGATGTATAACAAAAGAAGCTGTGCTGGGACCAGTAGGTCAGTGGGTAGAGCCCTTTCCTAACTTGCAGGGAGTCCTAGGTTCAATCCTCAGTACCCTAGAAACTGGGCATGCCAGGACACAGGGGGTGGAGGCAGGGGGATCAGGAGTTCAAGAGCCCATCCTAGTTACAAGTGACCCTGTCTCAGAAAGCAGACGCTAAGAGAAAAAGACTCTGCAGAGTATGTTGACTGTATAATTAAAGAATTGTTTCTCTCCCTGTTGAAATCTAAGAAGATAAGCATTTCTGCTAGAAGAGGAGACCCCAATCCTCTGTAATCTCTTGTCTGTGGAGCTGATGATGTACAGCCTTGTTCTAACCCCATGTTACGAGATGCTATGGCACCACCCCCTACTGTACTATCAAGTTAGGATGAGACCTGGGCTTGATGGTGACCTGTCTGAGAAGCTGTGGCCTCCTGGAATGAAGAAACGTGCCAAGACACCCACTGTCCTTTTCTAGAGCCACCAAGGGGTTACGGCCCCATCTTCCTCAGCTGGCTTTTCCTCTCTCACCCTGGCCTCTTCCCTCTTTAAAGGATGCCCAATTTTGATGCATCAGCCACCCCAAAATCCTGACTTCTTTCCAACAGGGAAAGCAGCAACCACTGACAGGCCAGGCCAGGGTACAGAAGCCCAAGTAGATGGCATAAATCAGATTAATCCTTATCTTCCTTCCAAGCCAGAGCCTCGGTCCCTGAGTCTTCCTTCCCTTCCCAGAAAGCGAGAAGATGCATCGTGAGTGCACAACACAGCAGAAACATTACAGGACCAGAGAGCCCTCACATTCTTCATTTCTAAACTACACCTAGCTCATAAAAGGCCAGCGAATGTAATAAATTCTCCCCTGCAGGACATGGTTTTAATTAATTATTGGGTTATTCAAGGTGACTCATGTGTGAAACAGAATTTGTACTTGTTAATGAGATGCACACATGATCCATTCTAAAGGGCTGCTGGCCATCTTCCTGGAGATGTATAAAAATGTTTATTCCTCAGAGGCTTTTGGACGAGATATGAATCCCCGTTCTGTTCCCAACCTGTCTCTAGAGTCTTCCTTTGTAGCCCTGGTTTGGAACTCAGATCCATCCACCTGCCTCTGCCTCCCAAGTGTTAGGATTAAAAGCGTGTGCACGCCACCACAACCAGCGGTAATATCATTTCAGCCTCAACGAAGCTCACTTAGTCAGTTCCAGACTCTAAGAGATTGGATCTTGCTTTCTCTGGTACGTTTCTTGTTTAGAAAAATCTAACCAAATGTGTGGATATGTGCTGTATATGTGCATGTGCATGTGTTTGCCCCTGTGTCTTAGTCACTTGGTCTGAAAAGACAGCAGCCGTTTCAGGACAGAATAGAACCTCGTGCTGAATGAGTTTCCGCTCCTCTGGCAGCTGTGGCTCCTCCCCCCTGACGGGACTCTGAAATTTGGTTTTATCACCCAACATCCACATTTACTTCCCATCTCCGGAGCTGTACTATGCAGCCTGGACAAGCGCTTCTCTGGGATTTATACTCCTTTCTGCTCAACTTCAAAAGCCCTTTACTCTGGACCCTACATATACAAAACAGGCAGAATGAGTGTGGGATGAGTAGTAGTAGTAGTAGTAGTAGTAGTAGTAGTAGTAGTAGTAGTAGTTGTAGTAGTAGTGTAGTAGTAGTAGTAGTAGTAGTAGTAGTAGTAGTAGTTGTAGTAGTATCATCATCATTATCATTATTTTGTAGAGCTCTTAGTACTGTAGTCCACAGAACCAAGGAGACTTCAGTTTGGTTTTGGGTTTTACATTTTTATTGTGATGGTTGTGGTTGCTGTCATCAACATCATCATCATCACCATCATCATCATCACCATCATCATCATCACCATCATCATCATCACCATCATCATCATTATCATTGTCATCGTCGCTAGCGCGCGCGCGCGCGTGTGTGTGTGTGTGTGTGTGTGTGTGTGTGTGTGTGTATACACAATTTGCCAGAGTTGGATCTCTCCATCATGTGGGTACCAGAGAATCAAACTCAGGTCGTCAGGGTTGGTGGTGAGCGCCTCTGCCTGATGAGCCATCTCTAGCCTTTGTTTGCTTTTGCTTCGTAAACCACTTGGAGAATGGTAGGTAGAACAGGGGTAGCTGAAGCTGTTTGTTGGAGAAGAACCTGAAAATACAGAAGGGAGGAATGTGACTTTGAGCAGTGCTGGCTGTTTGCCAGCTCCTCTGGCCTACGTCATAACAAAGCCCATGGAGGTGGGAAAGGAGGGGGTGTCAGAGAAAGACTTTGGGGCCCTTTCCCCAGCTAAGGAGGAGGGGGACAATTTCAACATTGCATATGGGTTTCCAAATGGCATATTAACTTTCCTCTTTCTGATTCTCTCTTCTCTGTTGCCTCTTTTAATTTCCTTGCTTGAGCTGGAAGCTAGATCTTCTTCTCCTTCTCCTTCTCCTTCTCCTTCTCCTTCTCCTTCTCCTTCTCCTTCTCCTTCTCCTTCTCCTTCTCCTTCTCCTTCTCCTTCTCCTTCTTCTTCTTCTTCTTTAAATAAAAAAGAGACTGGATTTCAATCATCCCTTACTTCCCCTGAGACCTTAAAATTCTGTCTTGTCTCATACCCGAAGTTCCCTTGAGGTCTTCCAAATAAATGGTGGGTGAAGCCTTTGCTTAGCTGACATTTCGTACTAGAACCCCCCCCCACACACACACACACATTCCCTTACTCACAGCCAGGAATCCTCCTATCCCTAACTTCCCTACTCAGTGTCAGGAATAAGCAAACCCAAAACGAAAGGAAATAAAATGCACTTCCAATCTTTGGTCTACTTGAATTTTCACCTTCAAAGAGAAAGATATTTGAAATTTCAGAGTGTGCAAGAATTTAGCAAATGAGAGAGGTGGAAAGTCTCTCTTCAAACCCGACTGCTCCAAGGACACTCCAGTCAGTGGCTACAGCACAAGCAGAAAGGAAAGAGAACACGCTGATGGGACAGTGTACGAGATGGGACAATAGGTCGAAGTAGCAACCACATCATCCTGTGCAGATCGGAGCCAGCCTTAGACAGAGCTCCTTAACAGGAGTGGTTAAAACCATCACTTGAACCCAGGGCACTGAATCCGAAGAACACCCTTTGCAAAGAATGGACTCAGCCTGACAGACATGAGAACAGAGTGTGGGGAGAAGACTGTTGGAAATAGGGGTTTAAAAGATTAGGAAATTTCCTAATTTGCCCCAAGTAAGGGAATCCACAAGGGAGGGGAACAGGATGGTGGTGGGGGTTGGGATGCTTCAGAAGTCTTCTTGAAGCAGATATAAATCGCCTGGCTCAGCATCCAATAGCCGGCCGCCTTAGGTGCCAAAATAACCAGCCATCGCTGCCAAGTTCAGAAGAAATCAGCCAGAGCTATTGTTTGACCTTCCTTCCATGAAACAGTAGTTGGCCAGCTGGAATTTTCACTCTTTGAGTGGTTATTTCTGGGAGCTAATCAGGGACCCTAATCCTTACCTGGGATGGGTACCCCTTTCTTCGGCCCAGGAGTCAGCTTACAAGTCCCTCTGAGGGAGCTATTGGAGAGTGACAAAAAGTTGTTTTTTTTTTTTTTTGTTTCTTGGTTATTAACGACACAACGTAGAGTTTTATCAATTCTGATATTATCTCTCTCACTGGCTTAAGCCCATGAACAGGGCCAGAGAGCCATCCACATTGTTTTTTGTTTGTTTGTTTGTTTATTTGGCTGGTTTGGGTTTTGCCCATGCCGTACTTGGGATGAACGCAAAACCTCACCATAATTTTAAAGTCTTAAAATCCCATCCTAATTTTCGTTTTCACGTGTCAGTCTTATCCCCATCTTCCCTGGCGTGGTGTTACAAAGACAACGACCACGGCAAAATAAAATGAAGCGTTTGGGTAAATAACAGATTTCCCCTTCCCTATTAAACCACAAAAGAGCAGTACGAGGAGTTGGAGGGTGGGAGAAACTGGTTTTCAAGGGATCTGCCCGACTGACTGACTAGGATTATGTATCTTTCTTAGTTTCTTTAAGGGTGGGGAGAAGAACCTCCAGGGAGGGAGTGGGAAAGGTGCCTTTTGGAGAAGAAGAGAAGAGAGGCTAACTTTTCCTTCAGAGCAACTGCTCCTTGAGGGGTTGAAAACCCTGGACCCTAGGCGGTTAGCTAGCTAGTTTCTAAGTCCGAATAACAATATACCCTCTCCAGGGCTTCTTTTTGGAGGGATCTCTGGCAACCCCACTCCTGGCCCAATGCCTTCCTCAATGTGGTCGATGTCTATTTTCCCAGTACACACACACACACACACACACACACACACACACACACACACACACACACCGCCCCACCACACACACCCTCAAACGGGATTCATCCCTCAGAGTTGTTGAGGCTCTTGTGTCCACAAAATTGCCTCCAAAATTCCCCGTTCCCCAATACATCTTTCTATGCCTCGGTTTCCCTGCCTCCCCAGCCCACCCCAAGGGACTTTATAAATCGCTCAGGCAACCAACCAGTCTGGAAAGGGGAGATTCTAATAAACTCAGACCCGTGCTAAATCTGCCTGCAATGGAGTCGGGGAGCGGACCGGGAGCGGACAGGAACCGGGAGAGCAAGCCGACCCACAGACACCACCAGCCTCCTCCCTACGGACACCGGACGATTGTTTGCAGCTTCCAGCTCAGCAAAGGGCCAGAGGGTCCCAGGCCTCCCAGCTGGCTTCTCACCAGTCCTCGGGTGCCCAGGACAAAAGGCCGCCTCGCTTTTGAATAATGCCCGAGAGCCAGTCTCTAGCCTGGTGCCACGCGGGCCGCAACGAGGGGGCGGGTGCGAGAGCGATCGAGGGGCTTCTGGCCTCCTGCCTCACCCTCCCTAACTTTGCTTTCTCAAGGAGGGGAGAAGGAAGCGTCGCGGGCTCCGAGTGTTTCTTCCCATTAGGGACTTGGTGAGCGCCAGATCCCACGGCGGCGTCTCCATTCCAGGGCTCTCCCAGGCGCCAATCCCAAGGCAGCCCCAGCTTCCCGCAGTTGCCTCGAGAGGTCCAGCCCTCCTACGTCCAAGAGTCTCCACCAGTGGGCTCTGGAGTCCCAGGGCGAAAAGCGAAAAGCTTAGAAGCGTGCTGCCAAGACGTCCTAGAACTAGGGAAGCCCCGCAGGAAGAAACGGGTTTCAACTTGAAACAGGACTATCAGAAACCGGAGGAGTGTTTGGTGTAAACGGTACAAATAATTTCCCACTCTTTCGTCTGTGGTTTCAGCTAGAGCGACCTGGTCTGGGGATAAGCAGGACTTGGTATTTATTCCCCTCCCCAAATAAAGCCGTTTCCCCAGTCTCTCAGTTTAGGCATTGTTTTGACTTAATCTCTGTGAACTCGGTTCAGAAAAGTAACAAATGATCAAGTCAATAGCCTGTTTTTTAAAATTTATTCTAATTATCTGAGGAAAGCCCCCATTGAGCTGTAAAGATGAGCTCTTAACAAACAGAAAGGTGGTTAATGAAACGTTTTTTATATTATTGAACTTGTTCTCCTTTACTGCCTATGTGTGAGAAAGAAACACCACTAAAACCAGCAATTGGCTTATTTTAATCTATCTTTTAAAATAGATAACCTATGCTAACGAATTCCAAAGTTAAAACGATACATATGTTGAAAAGGAAAGTAGCAATTTACTCTCTATTCTCTGCTCCTCTTCCTGAAAGGAATTGTCAAGCATGGTGTGACAGAACTTGGGAAGCTCAGCCAGGGTTGCCACTGAACTTGAGGCTAGCCTGGGCTACACAGTGAGTGAGTGTGTGTGTGTGTGTGTGTGTGTGTGTGTGTGTGTGTGTGTGTGTGTGTGTGTGTGTAAGGAGCCACTGTCCTCAGAGTCCATGCTTAGCAAAGATGGCTGCTTACCAGATAGCAAACATTGCTTTGCCTTTCTTTCAAAAACCTAAGTCTGAAAGGTGAATGCTTTTTCCCCTTTAAATGGCTCAGTTTTGCTCTAATTTTCTTGACTATGGGGAGGTAATTACATTGTTTCTGGCTTTCTTTTCCCTTTTCAACATTTCAGCTACATTCTATACTCTAAGAAAAGAATAAAACCGAGGAGGAATTTGCACAAATAAAATTTCCATTGGGGTTGAACATACAACATTTTCGTAGGCTTGGAAGCAATTTGTAACTACGGCACATGCTTCGAATCCTAGCACTCAGGAGGCTGAGGAAGAATTGGTGCTACAAGTTTGAGGCTACATTAATTAATGTGGATACATTTTTTTTAAAAAAGGCAATCTATATTTTATTTTTTAAAGTACCTTAGTTTGCTTTTGGGTGTGGGTATGCCCAGTGGTCTGACGGTCAGAGGACGGCTTTCTAAAATCCACTCTCTCTGTCCATCGTAGGGGTCCCCAGGATTGGGGTTAAATTCAAATCTTCAAGATTGACAAAAGCATCTTTACCTACTGAACCTTTTGGCTAGCCTGGCATGTTCTTTTCTGGAGAACTACCCCATTTTCCTAATTAAAACAAAACAAAATAATATGTTGGTAATTTTGTCCCTATGACTTTTTTGCTGAAATGTGAGGTTTGGGTTCGGTCTATAGAGACCTTGTTCACGACAGATTGAAAAGTGTCTCTCTGTGTGAGAGAAATTTTCTGACAACTTTTCCTGGGAGGTGGAGGACGGGTTGGAGGAAGGACAAAAGACGCAGTAGTGCTCATTAGGATCGTGGCTTTTTATAGAAAACATGGAGAGAGAAGAAGTCTGATTTCTCTTAACACTTTTTGCTGTCTCTGACTCTTTAAAATTCGAAGACATGGACCATGATAGCAAAAGGCTCTTGGTGATCTTGAAGCCATTACAGGTCACTGGCCTCCTAAAGACCCTGGAAGGAGATAGCAGGGTCCTTAGTATTATCCCTCCATGTGCCGGGATGGAAGGTCACGCAAATTCCTCCATCAGAGCGCTCTGTCCTCAGTGAAGGAGAAAGAAAAGGCAGTCAGCCCTTCATTCACATCTACTTCTCTGAGACTGGGCTACATCTGAGGATGGGGTAGGACAGCAAGCACTGGGCTGGAGTACCAAGTCCCCAAGGTGGAAGTTGGGGTGCAGTAAGAAAGTGAAGAATGAAGGTACCTCACAACTCCAGGAAAGTATTTCTACTTTCTCGCCTCTATTCCCAAAAGAAGCCTTGTTCTATCACACTGAGGGTCTTTCACCCCTCCAATTGAGGAGTGGCTGCTGCCCCAGCTTGGCCAGGATGGGGAGGGGGGATTTTAGGCTTCAGTTTGGTCTCCTGTACTTTTGAGGGATTTTGAAAGACAAACACGCTTTCTCTTTCCTCCCCTGAGGGGAAGGGGATTGCAGAAAATGAAAAAGAGGAAAAGAGACAATTCAGGCCTTGCAGAGCTCTGGGCTCCGAGCAGGGTCTACTCAGGCAAGGAGAGATGCCAGGTGCCAGGAGTCAGGCGCTCACTGGTTAGGTTAGAACGCCCCGGCAAGCACCAGGGGTTCTGTGGCCCCAGGGTTGTGATTACAAACTCCCACCAGCACACCTGGCTTTTTACCTGGGTGCTAGGGATCTACAGCCAGATCCTCATGCTTGTATCTTCCCAGAACCCATCATTATTATTTTTAAAAAGCTCTCCCAGGAGTGGCCCTAAGAGTGAGGGTGGTAATTTATAACCGAAGTGACATTTAACTTCTCCGTCCTGTAATCCAGTTCAGTTATTTCAAATGGGAAAATGTTGCAATGTAGCCAAGTAATTGTTTGAATTAATGTACATTCAATTGCTTAAATTAATATAAACTTCACTCTTGAGACAGCTCAGAGAGTAAAGGGATTGTTGCATGAACCTAGCAAGCTCATTTAGATTCCCCAAAACCTATATGGTTCAAGGAGAGAACACCCCTAAGTGGTCCTCTGGCTATTACACAGGCACTGTGGCATGCAGAAACATAAAAATAAATAAATAAAAATGTTAAAACCTTTTTATTTGTGTGTTTATTGTTTTTTTGGTTTTGGGGGTTTTTGTTTTGTTTTGTTTTGTTTTTTGGGGTTTTTTTGGTTTTTCGTTTTGTTTTGTTTTGTTTTGTTTTGAAACAGAGTTTCTCAGTGCATCCTTGACTATCCTGGAACTCTGTCTGCAGATCAGGTTGACCCTCAACTCACAGAAATTAGCATGCCGCAGTCTACCCAATGTTGGGATTTAAGGCATGCACCATTACTTCAGGGAGAAAAAAGTTCATACCTGGGCCATACAGCATATGCACCTGTCTAGGAAAAGAGGTGGCCTTTCTTAAAAGGAAGAGTTTGTCATCCCCATCCTAAGGACCCACCTCTCCTCCTTATAAATGTGGCCTCCCCACAGCTTCTAGGTCTCTCTAAGCAGACTGTTCTCTTTGGGGGTCTCTTTAGAACCCTTCTCCTTTTTCCTTGGAAGGGAAATTTGGGAAGGGTCTACCTGAGGGTGGAGCTGTGTGTGAGGGGTGGTGGTGGTTTGGTGGTTTGGTTAGGTTTGGTGGTTTGGTCGCTTGAAGCAAAGAGCTAAAGGGGGAAAGTAGCTTCCTTTTTTAAAAAGGCTTACTTTTGTTTTTATTTAAATTGGGGGTGGGGAGCATGAGTGCAGGTGCCCTTGAAGACCTGAGGAAAGCGTTAGATTCCCTGGGGCAGAGTTACGGGATGGTGGCTGCTGAGAACTGAGAGAACTGAACTTGTCCTCTGAAGCACCTCTCCAGCCACAAAGTCCAGCTTTCTTTTTTTTTTTTTTTTTTGGAGCTGGGGACCGAACCCAGGGCCTTGCGCTTGCTAGGCAAGCGCTCTACCACTGAGCCAAATCCCCAACCCCAAGTCCAGCTTTCTAATGGCGGCTCCCTCTGTGCTGTCTTTGAACCTCAGGTCTTGACCAATATGGATTTTGCTAACACTAGAGTATACCTTGGGAAACTACGATCATATTTCTCAGCCACCAGTTGATCTCCGGGTAGACATCATGTCAGTCAAAACCTATTTAGTTGTGCACAAGAACAAAAGAAACAAAAGAACTTCCAATACATGAAATGGAAAATGGAATTTGGTTGTTCAGTCTGGGTGGACAGCCCAATCCCCTGCGGGACTCAGGGTTGGGCTGAGAAGGGTTTAAAGCTCATTTCTGAAATCATTGTTGGCATTCTCTGACATCAATTCCCCCTTTCTCTCTTTTAGTTTTTACTGTTTCCTGGAGCTCTCCAGGGGCTGCGTGGGCAAACCCAGTTGTGGCGGAGAGGAGGGTGAGGGGATGCGAGATGCCACAGAAAGTTTGTCCTGAGCCAGAAGCCTGAGGTGCTGCACTGGAGTCCCCGCAGACTAGGAAGATAGACACATCCCATTCGGCCCCCTCAACCCAGGGGTCGGAGAAAGGACAGGCAGAGCAGCCTAGAAAGGCAAAGAAGTTAACGATGTTTGGCCGTCTGGGGGCTTATCAGCGCCGCTGGGGTCAGGCGGCGGCCGAGGCGACACGAGCGGAGGCAGACGCCTATCAGGGCTGGGGCTGTACAGGTGAGGAGGGGCTGCCCAGTCACCCCCAATGACCCCGTCGGCGCGACAGTCCAGAGACTTGGGTCTTGGGATGTGCCTTTTTGGAGCTGGCAGGTGAAAGGAAAAGGAAGAGGATGGCTGGTAAATGATTAACCCTTTCCGGGTCCTGTAGGTGGGGGAGGGTGCTTGCAGAGCAACACAGGAAACAGGGCGAGTCTCTTCTTTTCCTCCACCCGCACGTCCTCCTGAACTCTTAAGTATCTGATCTCGGCGCTAGTTCTTCGGATTCCCTCAGAGTGAAGGGAGAGTGGCTCAGGTGGGGGACAGAGGGATGGGTAAGGGAGCTCTTTTTTTACGGGGAGCAGGGAAAGCCTCAGGCAGGTTCACACAGGCCGGAAAGAGAATTAACCAAGGGGCGGAGTACACTCTGGGAAACCCCTCCTGTCCAGTAGGAGCGTCAATCCCAATCCCGGGCAGCGGGTGACACGGGCCAAGAGGCATAGGAGGAAAGGTCAGGGTCCCCTGGTGCTTCCACCGGTTATAGCGGCCGCCTTTGGCCAGAAAGGACTGTAGCCGAAGGCTGGCTGGGGTGGGGAGAAGAAGGGGTGCGCACAGGGCTGGGCTTCCCTCTATCCCCACCCTCCACCACAGGGCTGGGTGCAGGGATGTACTGGGGTGTCTCCCAGCTGTGAATCAGGCCTTCTGACCTCAGCGCCATCAGGGCCTCTGCTCTGCAGGGTAAACATCCTCTATCCTCATCCTCTGGGAAACTGGGAGGGGGGGGGCAACGTTCAGGGGGTGACAAGGAGAAGGAGGGAAAGGAAGATCTAGGTTCTCAGAGAGAGGGGGAGGACCGAAAATTCTCTGATCTTGTCAGCGGCCTTCCATGGAGACAGTGCTGCCGGCTACTTGAAGCAGAAAATAGAGTGTTATGGTGGGTGGGGGGGTGTGCCCAGCTACAGAATGGTTCACAGGAACATCACGAATTAGACAAAGAAGAGTTAGGAGGTCCAAGAATAGTGAGGAGGCCGGGTGAGGGTGAGAGAAACGGGAAGGGAAGATTCCAAGTCTCCTTTGTTGAGAAACACCCCAAGAGCTTATGTGGATAGAGGATTAAGAGCAAGAACAGTCGACTTTCCCCAGGACGAGATTGGAGGTCCTCACTTTTAGAAGGGGACTCAGGCAAGTCAAAGGTAAGGGGTGGCTGTGGCTGTCACCATGGAAATGGGCACGGTGATGGAAATAGGACTGTGTGACTCCTGTTTCCTCACCATTCTTGGCCCAGCAGCAGGGAGAGGAGCTGAGGTCAAATAAACCCAGCGTAGAGCCCACTGCTCCCCACCCACTCCCGTTTCAGACCTCATCCCCCTCAGCACGGCTTCTCTTATCCACAAAACCTCAGGGTTGATGCTGGATCCAAATCCTTCCGGTTATGTTCCTAGCAACACAGCCCAGCCCGGAACTCACAGACTCAAAAAAGTATGCCGTGCCTCCTCGGGCTTTCTCTCTGACTTTGCCAAGGCTCGGACTGTCTGGGATCCACAGAAAACAGGGCCACTTGCTCTCTGCCTGGTTCCAAACAGGTGAGAGGGATCAAGAGGGGAGCTACTAGGCTGAGGAGTCTCTCTCCCTCTCTCTCTCTCTCTCTCTCTCTCTCACACACACACACACACACACACACACACCCTGAAGAAAAGCAAAGGAAAGAACGGGCTTTTCTGTTGCCATCCCTGCTGAACCTCTACACAATGGGAGGTTCAGCGGCTCTGAACTCCACCACAGAGTGAAACACAGAGGCTTCAGGACCCTCATTTACCTGAAGGTGAAAATTTCCAAAGAGCAACTTGGCAGGAAACTCAGCCCTTTCTAAATCTGGGACATCAGAAGATGTCCCTGGGAGCTCTTGGCTGGACTGGTTGGGAGATTTTCTACACTGAAATTGGAGGAACTATGGGAAGATACGATGGAAGTCAAGGCAGAGTGGAAGCCACCACGCTGGACCGTGCAGGCGGTGCCCTGAGTGAAACCAAGTCTGTGTGTGCAGGGCAATTCAAACAACCATTTGTGGTTGGGGGCAGGTCCTACTTGGAGTCACGGCCAAATTCATTCTGGCTGCTGCCAACACACACTGGTTTCCTCCCCGGGTTTGTGGATGGAAGTGGTATTCCCAGTTCCTGTTCTCAGGTTTGGGACACAGAGCTTGAAGGCGGCAGTGAGGAAGCCAATTCATGCTCTGGGTGTCTTCATCAAGGGCAAAGCAGGAGGAGGTGCTAGAGGAGAGAATTTGGAAACAGGCAATCCCATGAGCCCTGAGAATTTCTACCAGAACCCACACTCTCTTCTCCTTCCCATCTAGAGAGGACACTCCCCCACTCCGCTGAAGGCCTGACTATGCTGGGAACCCTGTGGGCCTAAGTTACATGGGACCAGGGGAGCTGAGGCAGGAGGTTGCCAGGGACTCCTGCATGCTGAGCACAGAGCTACAGGGTCCTGGAGCAGCTGATACTGGGTCACTAGCAACAGCAATTCAGGCTTATGTAGGACAAATTGGTGAGATCTAAAACCAGTTCAGACCAAATCCATCTGAAGGAGCCTTTCCTTAACATTCCTTCTCTAACAGAACAGCCAGGTTCCTCACAGGCCTCCCTCTCTGGAATGAGGATATCTGCAATCCCCTAATCTTCTCCTGCAGAGGTGAAGAGGAGAAGAGATCCAATCCAACCACAACCGCATGGTCCTCTCCAACCACAACCGCATGGTCTCGGCCCAGGACCCATTGTAAGAACAGCATTTTCCAGCCATTTCTCTAGAAGCAAATAACTAGGAAATCTGTTGGGAAAATGAATACCCAGAAGGAGCCCCCTGTCCACTGCCTCCTTCTGTAGGAGCCATTCTTTCATTAGATATGAATATGGCTACTATGCCTCTTTCCATAAAACAGAAATTCCCCACCAGGCAGCTTTTCATAGGTACATTGGTCCCTAGAGACTTCAAAGGGGCCATGGGTCATAAGGGACCCCATTCAGACTCTGCACAGAATCAAATGGTGTCTCAAGCTCCACTGGTCACGATTCAGATCTTTCCCATTTAAATAAGTGCGAGAAAGCAAATACTGCAGAAATATCCAAATAAAGAAGTGTGCAAAAGCTTATTTCTCCTCCCTGGGATTCCATTTTGGTTGGTGGGTGTCATAGACAAAACGGAAGGGGCCTCAGTGAGCTGCTTGCTGTAAAAGAGCTTAATAACTGACCCCTTTCTGAGTGTTTGCTTCTGAACTACTAAATGGAGACGGGGTCGGGGTAAGAAGAGTGCAAGTTGCTCCTTAAGATGTTGGGGCTTCTTAGGTGGTGGCTCACACCTTTAATCCAGGCAGAGGCAGGGGCAGGGGCAGAGAGGCAGAGGCAGAGAGGCAGAGAGGCAGAGAGGCAGAGAGGCAGAGAGGCAGAGGCAGAGGCAGAGGCAGAGGCAGAGAGAGAGGGAGGCGGAGGGGCAGGGGGAGGGGCAGAGACAGGGGCAGGGGGAGGGGCAGGGGCAGGGCAGGGGCAGGGGCAGGGGCAGGGGCAGGGGGCAGGGGCAGGGGGCAGGGGCAGGGGCAGGGGCAGGGGCAGGGGCAGGGGCAGAGGCAGAGGCAGAGGGGCAGAGGCAGAGGCAGAGTCGAGGTGAGAAGCAGGTGGATCTCTGAGTTCAAGGCCAGCCTGGTCTACAGAGTGAGTTCCAGGACAGCTACACAGAGAAACCATCTTGAAATTAAAAAAAAGGGGGGGGGGCTGGAGAGATGGCTCAGTGGTTAAGACCCCCACTGCGCTTCCAGAGGTCCTGAGTTCAATTCCCAGCAACCACATGGTGGCTTGCAACCATCTGTAAAGAGATCAAAAGCCCTCTTCTGGTGTGTCAGAAGATAGCTACAGTGTACTTGTATATAATAAATGAATAAATCTTTAAAAAAAAAAAAGTTGGGTCTCTGCCTGTGGAGGGACTATGGGAATTGACGTGGAATTTGGGGTGGGTGGAGTGAAGGAGAAATGAAATGGAATACACACTGAGTCAGAAGCCTGACTGAAGACCTGATCTTGCTGTCCCCAGCCTCAGTTTCTGCCTCGCTAGCATGGGAGAATAAGCAGCACCCAGGACTGCTGGGGAGAGCACAACGAGGCAAGCTGAACCACTCTTATCCCTTTCTTCCATCCAGGGCTAAACCAAAAGGAGGGCATGGGAGCCGTGCCCTGGGAAATGGGCACAGGCAAGCATCCCTGTGGCTACTGGATGTTCTGACATGTGAGCTTAGCTGGTTCACCCTCTTCCTCTGCCACATCCAAGGGGAAATGAGAGTCCGTTGCAGCAAGCCTGTCTCAGTCCCTGTTTGCTTTGGCCACGTTGTGATGGTCTTGCTGGCTCTGCCAACAGGATTTCGGTGTTTGCTGTCCCGCCTGGCACGGCTGCCGAGGCAGCTGGCGTTCTGCTTCTGATAATCGTGCTGGCGAACATTGCTCCAGGCAAGTGAAATCTGTCTCCAGGCTGCTGCCCATTTCCTGATGCATCTGCCTCTCTCTCTCTCTTAGACGGATGGGTCCCATTGGACTATCATCACCACAAGATGGCTGGGTTTCTGAAAGCAGGGTGCTATACTCATAGCCCGGCCATTTCTACTTTTAAAATAACTGCCCTGGAGATACAGATCCAGAAACAAAAAGGCAGCAGGAAGTAAACCAGGAAAAGACATGAACCAAAGGGCTGAGGGGAAGCTTTCCTTTCCAATATGTCTTTATATTTTCTGAGGGCAGTCGTTAATTTTGGAGGGATATTGAGGAGCAAGGAGGCAAGAGAGACCTCCCACCCCCGAAGGCCATGCTGGACCAGTCAGAATACATGGTTTGGTAGCAAGGTGGAGAGAGCATGGTTAGCAGGTGCTCCTGACCAGACGGGAAGAATTTGTACTCCAAATAATCTCATCCGTTCCCACTCCAAGGCAACTCTTAGAGCCTCCAGCCGCTTCCAGAGCACACAGTGTGCTCGCAAAGAGATATGAAATGCCCGCCACATGTCGCACTGCCTCTGGCTTTCCCAGGCTGCTAGTTAGTAACTTAAGAGTCATGGCTGGAGAAAGAAAAATAATTGAAAGCGATGCTTAGTACATTGCAGTCTCAAGTCTTCATTGCCTTCCTGACAATTTGCAAAATCCATTAGATTGCTTTTTAGATTCCTTGAGTTGAAATACCACTGTGTGCTGTAATTAAGTTAAGTGGCGTTGCCAGCTGTAAAGGCAAGGTTGTGAATGATGACATTTGGCTCATGTAATCATCCAGCTTGGGGTGGGGGCGCCGGAACAGCTGCCAGTCTGTCTGACTTACGCTCCCTGCCAGGGTGGAAGGAAAACTGGATTGGCAGTCAACCTTCGAAGGTTAGCAGGAGTCAGCCGGCCTGAAGTGGGCAAGGGTGAGACAAGTGAGTCCTAAAACTGGTCATGTATCAGAACCCCTGGGAAGGGAGGTCTATTATCAATGAGCTAGGGAATGAGCCTGGGGCTCCACTAATACAAGCATTACTACCCGTTACTACCAGGGAGCAGAATTGTGTTCGTGTGTGCATGTGCATGTGCGTGTGCATGTGCGCGTGCATGCGCACATGCATGCGTGCATGAGTGTTACACATCTGAGTTTATGAGAGTATTCCTTTTTCTCTTTTCTCTCTCTCTCCCTTCTGTCTTTGTCTCTGTCTCTGTCTGTCCTTCCCTCCCTCCCTCTTTCTGCATTATTCCCTGAGATAGGGTTTCTCACCGAACTAGAAGCTTGCCACCATTTTGGCTTAGCTGGCTGACCAATCAGCTGTCTGGATTGCATGCCCCGCCCACTGAAGTCAGGATTCAGGCTATGAGCAGCCTTGCTGATGATTCAGATTCAGGTCCAAATTCTTGTATAGCAAATATGTCTCCCCAGCCCCTAGGACAGCTTTGAAAGTTCGAATAAACTCTCTCAACCAAATTGACTCGGTCTAGGGAGAAGCACATACATGAACCGTCTGGTGTTTTTCTGCATGTGATACTAAGGTTTGAACCCAGGGCCTCTTGCATGCTGAGCAGGTGCTCTGACGCTGAGGTAAGACAGTTCCAGCTTTACCCAGAGAATTTTTTACTTTGTTAGTGTTTTGCTTATGTGTATGTGTACCACGTTATGTTCGACGCCGGAGGAGGCCAGAATAGGTCACTGAATATCCTGGAACTGGATTCACAGATGGCTGTGAACTGCCACTTGGGTGCTGGGAGCCTAACCCAGGTCTACAAAAGTAGCTGCGTGCTCTCTCTCTCTCTCTCTCTCTCTCTCTCTCTCCTCTCCTCTCTCTCCCTCCTCCCTCCTCCCTCCCTCCCTCGCTCTTGCTCCCTCTCTCATCCCGGCATCTGTGTCTGTGTGAGTAGAGTACGTGGGTAGGCATGTGCGCTACAGCACATATGGGGCCATCAGAGGACAACCTACAGGGGTCAGTTCTCTCCTCCTAGCAGATGGCCTCAAGGAACTGAAGTCAAGAAGGTCAGGGTTGCTGGCAAGTGCCTTTTCCCTCTGAGCCATCCTTCTAGCTGGTAGGAGGGTCATTTTTAACAACTTGGTCTTTAGGGACATCACTTTTGCACTGGACCCTCTCGGTCGGGGTTGCTCTTTTAGGTTTACCAGGGGACAGAGATGCATCCAGATGCCTTATGGAGCAGATGAGCTGGTCTGTGTGTTCCCTCTTCTTGTTTCCTCCATCCCCCATACACCCAGCGGCTGTGTGCCAGCTCTCTGGTGTGTGTGTGTGTGTCACTTTGCACTTCCTTTGTCTGCCTTTTCCAAAGTCCCCACAGTCAGTCACCCTTTTAAGTGTTGTAAGGGGTTGAAGGCAGGACTACCCTGGGAAGCTCCCAGCATTCTCTCTCCTTGGGCCTCTCCTTCCAACCCATCATGCTTCCATTTCTACAAACTCATCTTCTTACACTCTCATTTGAACCCTTCAAAGGTCTCCACGACACTCCGGATTATACCCCTCCCAAAATAACATTTTAGACCAACTTCATACCAATTCATTGGGCAAACATTTATTGAATTCCTATTGAGGTCCTCGTTACTTTGGTTTAAAAGCCAGCAGCAAGGGGCTGCAGAGATGGCTCAGTAGTTATGTGAGCACCTCGGATTGATTCCTAGTACCTACGTGGCGGTTCACAATCACCCGTAAATCCAGTTCCAGAGGGTTCATGTTGACATACATGCAAAAGACATAAAGACATCATACAATCCAACCACACAAATGACTCGCTATCATAAGGGATCAGGAGCAAAGGGCCCCTGGGGTCCCCAGTGTGGTCTCTCTGTCTTTCCATAGTCATTTCCCAACATTCCTTGCTAAATCAACCAAATTGTGCTAGACCTTATATATGTATTATGTTCAGGTTGCTACTTTCTCCTAGGCTTCTATACTGTGTCTATATCCCAGACCAATTGTCTAAAAATCTTTTTTATTTATGTTTTGTTTGACTTTTTTAAAAAAGATTTATTTATTATATATAAGTACACTGTCACTGACTTCAGTCACACCAGAAGAGGGCATCGGATCTCATTACAGATGGTTCTGAGCTACCATGTGGTTGCTGGGATTTGAACTCAGGACCTCAGAAAGAGCAGTCAGTGCTCTTAACCACTGAGCCATCTCTCCAGCCCATGTTTGTTTTTTGTTTGTTTGTTTGTTTGTTTGTTTGTTTTTTCTATTTTTCAGAGCTGGGGACTGAACCCAGGGCCTTGCGTTTGCTAGGCAAGCGCTCTACCACTGAGCTAAATCCCCAACCCCCATGTTTGTTTTTAAGACGGAGTTTCTCTGTGTAGCCCTGGCTGTCCTTGGCTGTCCTTGAACTCACTCTGTAGATCATGCTGACCTCGAACTCATGAGGCACGCCTGCCTCTGCCTCCTGAGGGCTAGAATTACGGGCTTGCACCACCACTGCCCTGAGCTTAAAATCTTCTTTCTTCTTTGCTGACACCTTGAATAGCAGTGGACTTGGCTACCAGATGGATGTGAGGGAAGTCCTTCTCAGTCACAGATCCTGGAGTGTAACTCCAGCTAATCTGCGGGCTTCTCTGCAACACTCCACAGAGCAAGGTGTTAGCTGTCCCCTAACTTCCCCTACCCCCGTTAGCATTCAGTAGACAGTTACTTTCTGCGGCCCATGGATGGACAGAGCCACAGAGATAACCTGAAATTTCCCCTTCTCATTGGAGAACCCAGAGCTCTTAAAACAGAAAGCCAAGTGCAGGATGGTAACAGACTCACTGTCCAGAAACCACTCAGTTGGAACCACAGAGCATTTAAACGAAGGCAGAACCCTTCTGTGTACAGGGCCCTGAGTGACTGCAATGGTTCCACAGGTCTGTTGGAAGCCCACCACGGCTCGAGCAGCAAAGGAGCAGGTGCCAAAATGTCTGTTGGGGTTAAGCAAATGCGACTTTATCTTTTACAGGTGATTGTGAGCCACCACGTAGATATTAGGAATTGAACAGAGGTGCTCCGGAAGAGAAGCCAGTGCTCACATAACCACTAAGCCATCTCTCCAGCCCCTTGTCCCTTGCTTTTAAACCAAAGGTCTTTGGCTTGGGAGAATACTGTGGGGTTGAATGCCCCAGATCCTACTGGAAATCCACATCACCTTTAGACCCCACCCGGACCCTCCCTAGGCTTGCCCTACATAGCCTCCTCACCACACTCATCCCTAGAAACCCAACTCCAGAAGACCAAGTGAGACAGAGGTCTTGTGTTGCATTCCTGGAGAAAGCACAGAGTGAACTGGCTGACAGGAGATGTTATATAAACCTAGAGTCTAGCTGGACTCTCTGCTAGCCAAGAGAGAGGTTATCGCTATGCCGCCAGAGACGTCACTGCAGGATCCAGGATCCTAACAAAAAGAGCAGGGCTTCCTGTGGACCACCCATCCCAAGAGATAACAGAGATACTTGAAGAGTTCCTGACACATTGCCATAGGTCAGTGGAGGGTACTCAGGGCAACTACCGTCCCACCTCACACTCTGGACCAGGGTCCTTGCTAGTATTGAGCTTGGCAATTTATTTTATCAATGTATACATGAGGGGAGACATATAATTTCTGCAGGTCAATGGAAGAAACACCTGCAGGCTAGGCTCTCTCACATTACCTGTCTTTGCCAGCAAGACTGAAGGGAAGATAGCAGCAGGAGACAGTCTAGGTACTGGGGTGGCAAGCCTTTGGGTTAGCTGGAGAGGGCGATGGTCTCTCTTCTGCTGGTGAGTTGAAACTGTCCTGCTTCTTTCCACCCAGACTCAGAATTCCACCACACTTAGTCCAGACTCTGCCTTCTTTTTCTTTGGAGAGGAGGACGGGGACTGGCACGGGCTTGCAGGTGGAATGAAGGCTCTGGACTCATGGAAATCATGAGTCCTCCCCTCACTCCTCCCTTAAGTTGCTTGACCCCCCCTCCCCCAAGGGAGTGTTCTGGATGACAGTGGCCATTGTGTGAGGGACCCAGAGGAGCACCACAGCTAAGGCAGCTGGACTTTGTCCTGGGGAAGCAGTGCTCGAGCCCTGCAAGTCCTGGTCCTACACACACACAGTGCTGTGAACTAACAGGGAGAGCACAGAAGAGAAGACTGCTGTCCTCAAAGGTGCCGGTGAGACATAGTTATCAGACCAGAAATTTCTAGATGTGGAAATGAAACTTCCAGTCCATTCTGTAGGTGTTGCAGACACTGCAGGAAGAGACAAATCATTTCCTGGAGTAAGAGATAGGAAAGGCAAAATGGCGGAGATCCGGTCTGATTCTAGAAAGGAAAAAGAAATGGACTTTTCTTAGATTACCTTTTACAAAGTCTTCTGGAATGGTAAGGCCAATTCGTCCCTTTTTCTTTTCTTTCTTTCTTGTCTTTGTGATGCTGTGGATTAAGCAGGACAGGTGCTCTGCACTGACCTGCGACCCAGCCCTAAAGTCGTCATTGTCAGAGTTAGGAGAGTCACAACCGCACTCATCAGAAACACATTTTTCCTGGATAACCTTCACCACCTACCACCTCACAAGCCCAGACATTTGATATGGGTCCTTAAAAGTGGGTAAGCTGGCTGGCTGCAGATGGTACCAAATAGAGACCAGTGTACCTAAGGGCGGCAAGTGGACACAGGGCCCCACCCCTAACCTAGAAGCTCTTTGCAATGAATGGCTGCTGGCAACGGGAAAACCAGTTTCCAGCAATGCAGTACCACTGGGGATATCAATAATTCTCCAGGGCAGGCCCACAGTTCAGGTGTTAGCCAACATAAAACAAATCCGATGGCATTTTGAGGGCTTATTGTTTATTTTTGCTTTGTTTGTATGGGTTTACTTTTTTTGTTTTGTTTTGGGTTGTTTGTTGTTTGTTTTGGTCTTATTGGTCTTTGTTTGTTTTTTGTTTGTTTTTCCAAGACAGGGTTTCTGTGTGTAGCCCTGGCTGTCCCAGAACTCATTCTGTAGACCAGTATTCATTATGGTGGTCTGCTAACTCTGGAGACAATTTTTAGAATCAATTATTTATCCTGAAAACAGAAGGCCAGGTCTGCCATCTAGTCACCCCTCCTGATACTCCCAGAGCCCTCCCTCTTCACCTCTGCTCTCCCAGCTTCCTGCAGAAACACCTTCGCTGAAGAGTCATCAATCACACCCTTGAGTCTGACTCAAGAATAAGAATGAAAAAGATGGTTGAAAGTGGGAGGTATAGATCTCAGGACTTAGGCATCATAAATATTTGACTCAAAGCCAGGAATGGTGGCTTACACTATAATCCAAGCAAGTGACAGGCTGAGGCAGAAGGCTCACAAGCACTAGACAGGATGAGGAGGGGAGGAGGAGGAGGAAGAGGAGGAGGAGGAGGAAGAGGAAGAGGAGGAGGAGGGGGAAGAGGAGGAGGAGGGGGAAAGAGGGAAGAGAAGAGAAAGATGAGGAAGAGAAAGGGAGGGAGGAAAGGGGAGAGGGAAGGAGGGAAGGGGAGGGAGGAGGGAGGGAGAGGGAGGGAGGGAGGGAGGAGGGAGGGAGGAGGGGAGGAGGAGTAGAGAGATGGTTCAGCAGCCAACAGCTAAGACCATGTAGTGCTAGAGCAGAGGAGTTGAGTTTGGTTACTAGCAGCCACATTGTACACCCTACAACTACCTGTGGCTCTAGCTCTAGGGGAATGTAGATAGATAGATAGATAGATAGATAGATAGATAGATAGATAGATAGATAGATAGATAGATGATAGATAGGTAGATAGGTAAATAGATACATAGATAGATAAATATATAGATGATATTGATAGAGATGATGTATAGATAGATCGAGATAGAGATTAGATATAAATATATAATTAAGACTAAAAGTAAGGGCAGAAGAGATGGCTCAGAGGTTACAGCACTCACCTCCCTTGCACTCGGTTCCCAGCACCCACATGGCAGCTCACAACCACCTGTAACTCGAGGTCCAGGGGATGTGACCCCCTCTTCTGGCCTCTGTGAGCACCAGACATCTACACGGTGCACACACATAAATGCAGGCAAAACACTTGTACACATTAAACAAAATAGTACATATTTTTACACACAACCCTAGCTGTCCTGGAACTCACTGTGTAGACCAGGCTGGCCTGGTGCTGAAATTCACAGAGATTCACCTGCCTCTGCCCCCCAAGTGCTGGGATTAAAGGAGTGCACTGGCACATCTGGCTAAAATACATGAATCTTAAAAATGAAAAGAATCAAAACAGAATGTTTAGAGAGAAAGAAGAGAAGACTAAGAGAGTGTTTAGCCTTTTCTGTTCAGGTTCAAAGTTTTATTCTGTGGTCAATGCAAGAAGTGCTTTACCCTTTACTGTGCCTTCTTTTCACTTTTTTTTTTTTTTTTGAGTCAAAGCCTACTCTGTATCCTAGACTAGGCTCAACGTTGATATGATCTGTCTGCCTCATCCTCTCTAGAGTTCAGCTACCACACTGCCATGCTGTCCCACTATAATCAACCCACCCACCATGTCTGTCTGTCTGTCTGTCTGTCTGTCTGTCTCTCTCTCTCTCTCTCTCTCTCTCTCTCTCTCTCTCTCTCTCTAGTGTGTCTTCTGACTTTCAGTATTGCTTTTGTCATTATTATTATTGTTACCCATGGTATTGTACCTTGTGGTATTAAACAGTGGTTAAAGTGCTCCTTGCTTTTCCAGAGGACTGAAGTCTGATTCCCAGCATCCACCTGGGGCGTGGGTTGGCTCACAACCACCTATAGCTTCGGCTCCAGGGGATGCAATGCCTCTGGTCTTTGTGGGCCTGTGTACCACATGCAGACACATACACATAACTAAAATTAACAAAAGGGACTAGAAAAGATAGCTCACCAGTTAAGTGCATTGGCTACTCTTTCTGAGGACCCAGGTTCTGTTCCCAGCACCTACATGGTGGCTCATAACACTCTGTAATTCCAGTTCCAGGGATCTGATGCCCTCTTCTGGTCTCCAAGGTCACTACACATCCATGGTGTATAGCCATACATGCAAGCAAAACCACTACTACATATAAAGTAAAAATAAAGGTTAAAATTTTTAAATGATAAAAATAAACTAAAAAAATTTTTTAAAGAGCTGGAGAGATGGCTCAGTGGTTAAGAGCACCCAACTGCTCTTCCAGAGGTCCTGAGTTCAATTCCCAGCAACCACATGGTGGCTCACAACCATCTGTAAAGAGATCCGATTCCCTCTTCTGATGTGTCTGAAGACAGCTATAGTGTACTTATATATAATAAATGAATAAATCTTTAAAAAAATTTTAAAAACATATTTTGTGTGTGTATGTGCCTGTTGGCACACATGCAGGTCAAAGACAGCTTCCTGAATCGGTTCTCTCTTGACACCTTGTGAGATCTGGTGACTGAACTTGGGCCCTCAGGCCTGTGGGCAAGAACTTCCAACCCGGAGGCCCCCTCACTGGGCCTGAGTGCAAATGAAAGCTTTCGGTGGAATCTGTGACATCATTATTCCCCACTTTCCTCTTTATTGAGACAGGGTCTCGGGTAGCCTGGGCTGGTCCCAAAGTGCAGGGATCGAACTCCTAGTCTTCCAGGCTCACCTGATACAGCTGTGAACTACCAGGCCCATTTATTCTTTGAAACGGGGTCTCATTCTGTAGCCGTGGCTGGTCTGAAACTTGCTATGGAGCCTAAGCTGGCTTTGAAGTTGTGGTGATCCTCCTGCCTCTTGCTTCCCAATTGCTGGGATTACAAGTGTACACACCAACACCTGGTTCCCTAGCTGTATTTTAAAATCTGTTTGGCAGGGTTTTGCTGTGTCTACCCTTGCTTGCTTAGGATACGTGGAGCTGCTGACCTTTATGCCTCACCTCCCTGGGTACTGGGAATGCAGGCATAAGACACTAACTACACATTAAAAAATCTTTATTACGTTAGTGTGGGGGCATATTTGCGGAGGTCAACAGACCACTGACGGAAATCAGTTCTTTCCCTCTACCACGTGAGCCCCGGGGTTAGAACTCAAGCCATCAGGTTTGTCAGCAGGCACGTTTATCTGCTGAGCCCTGACTCACTGGCTCTAGAATCTGCATTTTCACAAACACCCAGATGATGCCCCTGGCTACTACTACTCAGGGGCCTGCTACAGTGAGCCACTGGTAACCAGGGGCCAGGTCAATATATCTGGTAACGATCTGGCTTCCACAGCAGGAGTGAAGGTGATGGTGGACCTATGAGCTGCACCAGTCCCTTCTCATGGATTTTTGCACCCAACCTTCCTTCAGAGGTCCCAGACTCTGAAAGAGTGCGCCTTACACCCCCGTTCCCCAACCCTTCTACCCAGTGGAATCCTCCAGGCTCCTTGGTCCTCTTATTCTGTCCCTTTCATTACAGGGCCAGCCTTTGATGACAGTGACATAAGCTGCAGCCAAGCCTCTAGAGCTTAAGAGACATGAGTGTCAATCTGTTGATGTTGACAAGCTTCTTTCTGGTTCTGGGATCTGTATTTATGACTGACTGCCTTAGGCAGAAGGCAAGGGTAAGGTACACCTTGTGATAGAGGTGGTTCAGCACCAGAGAAACAGGCCAAGCAAGGGTCTCATTCTGGGGAGTCCTAGCTGTTGGCTTACCTGTAGGTCTTCCTCAGTCCAGCTTCCCTCCTACATACTCAACACTCCAGGAAGATCAAGAGAGGAACTGACATCATCGAGAGGACCTATCTGTGGAGGAAGGGTGACACCCACCTGATTTCTCTCACATCCTTTCTGACCAGACCTCAGGCAGTGGCAGTGTGCTTCGGGTCCTGTGTACCAGAGTCCCTTGTCGTAGTGCCCGAATGGCTTCTGCTGGGCCGAGGGTCCAGACGGGCCTGAGTGGCAACTACCAGAAGGTCATTCAGAGATTCAGCATGGCTGTGAGAACTCTGCAGGATGACGACAGAGTGTGCCTCCATTCCTTTCTTCCTGCCGGAGCTGCGGCCGTGAGTGTACCGCTCCTTAGACAAGGATGGGTATTCTGGAAAGGCATCATCAGTCAGCACCGATTCCTGGTGACCTCCTACCAGGTTCCCATGCCTCCAAACCGGCTAAAGGTCTTGGAATCAAAGTCAGCCACTGCTTCTCTGCTCCACTCAGTTTCTTTGACCTCCCAAGATTGGCACAGACAATGCGGCTCATATGAACAAGAGCTGGGAGTGTTGAATACCAGCACTCTGTTGACTGTCTTATTCAGTGGGATGGAGACTCTCTAAGAGCATGAACTGTATCTCCATCATCAGAGAAGCTAAGCCTTTTGACCTGGCAATTCTAAAACCTTGGAGTCTGTTCCAACTGGTTCCCCGCTCTTTAATCCTATATGATTCAAATCTTCTTGTCACTATTAGTTGTTTTGTTTGTTTGTTTGTTTGTTTGGGGGGTGGTAATTATTTTTACTTTATTTTTATCAGTGTTTCTCCTGTATGTCTGTCTGTGTACCACATGTATGCCTGATGCCCATGGAGGCCAGAAGAGGGCATTGAATAGCCTGGAATTAGAGTTACAGAGAGTCGTGAGCAGCCATGGGGGTGTTGGGAATTGAACCTGGGTCAAAACCAGCCAGTGCTCTTAACTGCTGAGTCATCTCTCCAAACCTCTAGCTTTGTAATAGAAACTATTTGATAACTATTGTGCATGTGTGTGGGGGTGTGGGTGTGGGTGGAGCACAGCACACAGGTGGAGGTCAAAGCACAATTTTGTGGACTCAGTTCTTCCCACTCACCTTTACGGGGGTCCCAGTGATCAAATTCAGGACATCAGGGGTATGTGGTAATCACCCTTTCACCCACTGAGCCACGTCACTAGCCCTGGTCATTTTTACTTATTTATCTTTTTAAACATTCTATTTGTTGGGGCTAAAGAGATAGCTCAACAGCTAAGACACTGGCTGTTCTTCCAGAGGACCTAGGTTCAAATCTCAGCACCCACAGAGTGGCTTCCAATTGTCTGTAACTCCAATCCCAGGGAATCCAATCCCAAGGGCATCAGGTATACATATGGTATGCAGACATGTATGTTTGCAGACAAAAGGCCCATGTACATGAAATGAATATGTTGTTTATATGGGTACAAGTGCCCAAGGAGGCCAGAAGGGGGCATTGGCTAGCCTGGCACTGGAGTTACACAGACTGCTGTGAGCTGCCCCTTACAGGTGCCGGCATTTATTTATTTATGGGTTTCTTTACGTATGTATGTATATATGTATGTATTGTGTGTGTGTGTATGTATGTATGTATGTATGTATGCATGCATGCATGTATTTTTTTTTAGAAAGTGTCTTGCTGTGTCACTCAGGCTGTAAACTCACAGTCCTCTTGTCTCAGCCTCCTGACCGCTGAGACTGCACCCATGTGTTCCCAGACTGGGCCCTAACAGTTTGGAAGTCAAGTGTCTCCCAAAGGCCTGAAGTTAAAGTTTGTCACCTGATGCTCCTGAGAGGACACGGGACCTATGGTGGCTAGTGAGTTCCACCCACCCTGGCCTCCCCACCATTGCCGTGAAGGCACGCTCCCTTCCAAGACCTACAATACTGGCTCTGTCCAGTCATCCACCAAGCCTTTGAAAGCCATGAGCCTAAAACCAGCATATTCTCTTTAGAAGTTAATGACATGGGTCATTTTGTCACAGTAAGAGAAAGCTGACTCCAGTGCCTAAGCTCTTGGGTCACCCCACCCTACACCGGTACTCACGTGTCTTGGGAACTGGGAACAAGGGGCGTTTCTTCTTTATTTGAACCTTCTGCAGTATCTCTGACATCAGATATTGTTTCTTAATGTCATTCTTCATCGAGGTACAGTTCAGGTCCAACTGCCTGGATTTGGAAAACATGAGCGGCTTAGATTTCTTCTCCTGGGTCAGCTTGTAGGAGGCCTTCTGCTGCTTGTGATTATAGGAGGCCATGTGGATACTCTCAGGGCTGCTGCACTCCGGGGTGGTGGAGAGGCTGCTCGCTAGGGATTCTAGAGACGTTGAGATGGGGGCTGTGGCATCTGCGGAAGTTTCTACAGGTGTTATGGGCTGAAAAAGAAAACAGCCCGGAGTGAGATTGTGGCGGACGGATCCCTCCTTGCTCCCGAAAGAAACATCAGAAACGGTCACAGGGGTGAATTAAGAAATGTGCTCTGGGGCTGGAGAAGTGGCCTCTAGTTCCCAGATGGCCTCCATGATTAGCTGACACACATGGTATACATGTATACAGACACACACACACACACACACACACACTTTTTATTTATTTTATTGACTTGTTTGTCTTTGTTGTTTTGAGATATGTTTTTTAAGAATTTTTATTTTATTTTATTTTATGTATAGTGGTACACTGTAACTGCCTTCAGAAGAGGGTATCAGATCCCATTACGGATGGTTGTGAGCCACCATGTGGTTGCTGGGAACTGAATTCAGAACCTCTGGAAGAACACTCAGTGTTCTTAACCACTGAGCCTTCTCTCCAGCCCGAGATACAATGTTACTGTACAAACTTAGCTGTCCTGGAACTCTGTAGACCAGGCTAGTCTCGAACTCATAGAGATCTGCCTGCCTCTGCCTCCTGGGTGCTGGGATTAAAAGGCAGGTGCCGAGCTGGTGAGATGGCTGAGCGGTTAAGAGCACTGACTGCTCTTCCAGAGGTCCTGAGTTCAGTTCCCAGCAACCACATGGTGGCTCACAACCATCTGTAATGGGATCCTATGCCCTCTTCTGGTGTGTCTGAAGACAGCTACTGTGTACTCACATACATAAAACAAATTAAAAAAATCTTTAGGGGTTGGGGATTTAGCTCAGTGGTAGAGCGCTTGCCTAGGAAGCGCATGGGCCTCTGTTCATCCCCAGCTCTCCAAAAAAGAACCAAAAAAAAAAAAAAAAAAAAAAAAAAAAAAAAATCTTTAAAAGGTGTGTGCCACCACTGCCCAATGTATAAGATTTTTAAAAATTAATCTTATTAAATCTTCTTTTCTTTTTTTTTAAATTTATTTATTTACTATATATAAGTACACTGTAGTTGTCTTCAGACACCAGAAGAGGGCACCAGACCTGATTATAGGTGGTCGTGAGCCACCATGCAGTTGCTGGGAATTGAACTCAGGACCTCTGGAAGAGCAGACAGTGCTCTTAACCTCTGAGCCATCTCACCAGCCCTAAATCTCATTTTCAAAAAGGCAGACACAGGTGGATCTCTGTGAATTCAAGGCAAGTCTGGTCTACATAGTGATTTCTAGGCCATCCAGGGGTCTATAGTAAGACCCCATCAAAAACAGTAGCAAAGCATTAGAATCAAGTCGCTTAAATAGAGAGACAGAGAGAGGATATGCCTTGGGGCTCCATGACTTTGGGTTTGACCGTGACGACTGGGTACAGCAACCAAAGCAGAAGTTGATAAGCCAGACTTCATCAAACCAAACCCTCAGGGCAATGGCAACAGTGAGGAGAGGGACGCTTACCTTCGAGGTGGAAAGATGGTCTGCAAATTCTGCATCTGACGAGGTTTTTTTAACTTGGCTCTGGCTGCAGTAACCAAACACCTTTGAGAGCTGTTCAGATGGCTCCGCTGCGGGCTGGAGAGATGGGTCAGCCATGAAAGAGAGTCCAGGTTCCACAAGACTGGGTTCAACTCCCAGCACCCGCATGGCCGCTCGCAGCCCCAGGGGACCTAACACCTACACACAGACGTACATGCAGGCAAAACACCAATGCACATAAAATAAAATCATTAAAAAGAAAGAAAAAGACGGGCTGGAGAGATGGCTCAGTGGTTAAGAGCACTGACTGCTCTTCCAGAGGTCCTGAGTTCAAATCCCAGCAACCACATGGTGACTCACAACCATCTGTAATGGGATCTGACGCCCTCTTCTGGTGTCTGAAGACAGCTACAGTGTACTTAAATATAACAAATAAATAAATTAAAAAAAAAAAAAAAGAAAGAAAAAGACATGGCTGTATGGGGAAAGGTGCCTGCTGCCAAGCCTGAACACTGAGAGTTCAATGCCCAGGATCCATGTGATGGAAGACGAGAACCAACCACCTGCTACAAAACAACCCTGAGCGGCTTATAAACAGGAGGATCATTATTTTTTTTTTTATTTTTAGAGTATTGGGGGCTGAGAAACCCAAGATCAAGGTGCTAGCTGGATTTGCCTTTTTTTTTCCCCCTTAAAACTTTTTAAAAAAAATCATGGTGATGGGGACTGAACCCAGAGCCTAGTGCGTTCAAGGCTAGCAGTTGACATCTGAGCTACATCCCCTAGCCTGGCTTTATGTCTTTGGATCCTAATTCTTCATAAACAGCCAGTTTCTGTACCCTCACATGGAGGAAGGGGCTAGTAGCTCGTCTCAGGCTATCTTTGCTTTCTTACTTCTTTTCTTTCTTTTTCATAGGTTCTCACTGTGTAGCCCTGGCTGGTCTGGAGCTTGCTGTGCAGGCCAGGGTGTCCTCAGACTCACAGAGATCCCCCTGCCTCAGCCTAGTGAGTGCTAGAATTAAGAGTGAGCTCCACCACATTGCTTTGAAGTTTTTGTACGCTAATGGAGCGATGCTTGGGTCACTCTAGAGTCAACCTTTTGTGTTGTTTGTTTGTTTTAAGATAAAACAGGGCTCTATATAGTCCTGGCTGTCCTGGAACTCACTATGTAGACCAGCTTGAACTCATGGAAAGCCACCTGCCGTTGTCTCCACGTGCTGAGATTAATGCCGTGAGTCTCCACACCTGGCCCAGACTCAACTTCTGCTGTTTTGTTGGTGTTGTTTGAATTAATTAATTAAGCAACATTTCATCGTTGCTGTTGCTTTGGCTTGGTTCTGGAATGGAAGAGTTGTAAATGTAATTGTCATTTGATGTCCAAAGAGGACATCTCACCCCAAGGATACCAAAATCAGGTCCTATCTATAAAATTTTCTATAAAATGTAGTCCTCATTCATGTGTCACCTACGTGTTTCATCCAGATAGTTCTTCATGGTCACTGTTTTAGTTTTCGAGACAAGGTCTTGTGGGTCCTAGGCTGACCTCCATGTAGCCAAGGATGACCTTGAACCACTGATCTTCCTGCCTCTACCTTTCAAGTGCTGGGATCACAGGTGTGAGCCAATCACAACTGCCTCTCATATACTTTAAATCACCTCTAGACGGACTATAATGTCTAACGCGATGGGAATGCTACGTAAACAGCCATCACACTCCATTGTTTGGGGAATGGTATCCAGGAAAATGTCTGCATGCCGATGCTAGGCACAGTGACACATACCTATACTCTATAGGTATCCAGGATGCAGAAGAGGGAGGTGTCTGAGAGGCCAGCCCGAGTCACACAGCAAAATTGAGGCCAGCCAAAGCCACAGAACGAACCTGTCTCAAAAGCAAAAGCTTGGAAGTGTGTGTGTGTGTGTGTGTGTGTGTGTGTGTGTGTGTGTGTGTGTGCGTGTGTGTGTTTCAACAGGGTCTATTTATGTAGCCCTGGTTGTCCTAGAACTCGCTCTGTAGACCAGGCTGTCCTCAAACTCAGAGATCCACCTGCCTCTGCCTCCCCAAGTACTGGAATTAAAAGCTCTCAAAAACAAGGGCTTGGGGGTATATATGGCTCAGGGATAGAGCACTTACTTAACTTGCCTGGCATGCTCAAGGCCATGGGCTCAATTCTCAACAGTGCAAGAAATAAAGGCTGGGTGGGGCTGGAGAGATGTGAATCAGGTGTTATCGAGTACTTGTCTCCCAAGCATGAGGACCTGAGGGGTTTGATCCTCAGAACGCAGGGTTTGTTTGTTTGTTTGTTTGTTTGTTTGTTTGTTTGTTTTAGAAGTTTAGACTTGTAATCCTAGCAGGAGGGACATAGAGACTGACAGACTCAGGAGCCTATGGGCCAGCTAGCCTAGCCTACTTGGTAACGTCCAAACCAGTGAGCTCCTATCTCAAGAAACAAAGTGGGGGCTGGAGAGATGGCTCAGCGGTTAAGAGCACTGACTGCTCTTCCAGAGGTCCTGAGTTCAATCCCCAGCAACCACATGGTGGCTCACAACCATCTGTAATGGGATCTGATACCGTCTTCTGGTGTGTCTGAATTTACAGTGTATTCATATACATAAAATAAATAAATATTAAAAAAAGAAACAAAGTGGATGGTCTCTGATGATTGACACCTAAGGTTATCACACACATAGGCACACACACATGAACACCCCTATGCACAAATGCATTAAAAAAAAGAAATGTGTATGTTTAGTAAAGAAAATGTGTACATTTAGTAAAGGTGTCGTTTTAAAGGCGTTTTTTGATCTGTGGATTACTGAACCTGTGACCATGGAAGCAAATGATAAGAAGACTTTATATCTGATTCTGTGTTTGTGTGCATTGATTATATACACAGATGTGTTAGACTGGGGGATGGAAAGATGCCTCTGCAGTTAAGAGCATATGCTACTTTCACAGAAGACCCAGGTTCAGTTCCCAGCACCCACACGGTGGCTCACAACTGCCTGTAACTCCAGTTCCAGGGGATCTAATGACCTCTTCTTACCTGCTGGCACTGCATTCAAATGGCACGCGCACACATGCACACACACACACACACACACACACACACACACACACACATAAAATAAATGTTTAAGATGGACTAGGTTAGCCCTCAATTCTAGAGCCTAAGCAACTCGCCTGCTTCAGCGGCTTCCAGACAACTGGGACCACAGTTGGGCTTCACCTCACCTACCTCATCAAAAAAATAAGTTTATCATTAGGTGTGCTGGCACATGTCTGTAATCTCAGCACTCAGGAGGCAGAGGCACAGGGATCTCTAGAACTTGTGATGACCAGAACCAGGGTCTTGCGATGACCCTGCCTCAAAACAAACAAACAAACAAATAAGAACAAGGCCAGGTGACAACATAGGCAGTCAGTGTTGTCATTGTCACTGATCCATGCTTGACAGCAGCCGTCAGACTATGATGAAGCAAAAAAAAGGCTTTCCACTCTAGAGGCTGCAAGGAAACCCGACCCTGCCCACACCGTAGGTTCTAAGCCGTAAGGGGACACACGGTTCTGTTTTGAGCATGTAGACTTGAGACGATGCACTGCAGCCTAGCTGGTGTCGATGGAGACCTGCCTGAGAAAAGGGGCTGTAGGAGAGCTCCTCCTCAGTCCGTCCCAGGCTGACCCCCTCAGCAGGGATGTCAAGTGGGGAAACTGGGGATGGGGATTTAGCTCAGTGGTAGAGCGCTTGCCTAGCAAGCGCAAGGCCCTGGGTTCAGTCCCCAGCTCCGAAAAAAAGAAAAAAAAAATGGGGAAACTGAGGCTCAAGCAGCAGCAGTGAGTACTCAAAGAGCTACAAGTTAGGGACAGGGAAAAGATGAGGAAGCAAGACTCTCCCCTCCCACTTCCAGAGCACGGCCCTCTACTTACCTGGGCACTGCTGACTATGTTCACTGAAAAGGCCGACTTGACTTCCTTGACTTTGGACTTGGTCATGTGGAACTCCAACTCGGAGTAGCTGGGGTTTGAACTCCTGAGGTCAGGGACAGAGCTGTAGTTCCTCGCGGACACCGCCTTGCAGGGAATGAGGACAACCTCATTCTTGGAATCCTTCTGGTCCAGGCTCCTGGCAGTTTCACTTTTCTTTAGGCCTCTGATATTTAAGAGCAGGCTAGATGCGCGGGATCCTAAATTCACTGGATGGAAGGACTGGGAAGGAGGAAAGCAAACAGCCCGTGGGGAACAGGGTCCTGTCCACCATCGGAGTCATCTGCACCCCAGGGAAGGTGCAAGAGAGGCGAGGAGGAAGCAAACAGGAGATACCAAAGACTTTCTAACCTGGAGCTCTTAGTCCGGGTTCTGGAACCCTTAAAAGCTCATGGCTGGATTATGAGAGGGAGTCCGTTCGTCACTTGAAACTCAGATTACAAACAGTACAGGGCACAGTCGATGGCAAAGTGTTCCATAGCTGTCCTCAGATTCCTAAAGAGTCTGTGACACACCCCACCCCCAAGCTAGTTGAAAATAGTCTCCAACCCAGCTTTAGCTCTGTCCTTCCAAGTGAAATCTTCAAGACTGAGGGGATTACCGGGCATGGTGGCTCACTCCTGCGGTCCCAGCACTCCAGCAGGAGGCTAGCCACGAGTTATAGCATGGTCTACATAGTGAGTTCCAGGCCAGCCAGCAAGGGCTCCACAGTGAGAGTGAGACATTTTGAAAATAATTAATTAATTAGTTAATTAATTAGTTAAGTTTGGAGGGAAGCTGGCAACACAGCTTGATTAGCGGCCGAGTATGCACGAGGCCCTGGTTCAGTCTCTAGCACCATTATCCAGGCTTTGTGCCTGTAATCCTAGCACTCAGGAGGTGGAGGCAGGAGGATGAAATAATTTCCACATTATCTTGGGCTACCTAGCAAGTTTTGGGTCACGAGAGACCATCGCTGTCTTTAAGAAAAACAAGACAGACAAGAATGATCAGAGGTGTTGAAAAGTCGTCAGTAACCACTGAGGCAGAAGAGAACAGGAGGCTGCAGACGGAGAAACACAAAGACTCAGATCCCAGGACAGTGAGGTAGCTCGCCAGGGGCTGGGCCGCCCTGTGCAGAAAGCATGTCGGAAGCGCCCTGCCCTGTTTAGTTACCCCCATGGATGTCCTGAGGAGCCTCCTGAAGGGTGCATTCCCACCCAGGCCGGGGCGAGGGCATTGAGTACACACAGTTGGGGAGCACACCCCCTACATGGGCTCATGTTCAGTCTCTAGCACAGCCCGAGACGGACCAGTGCGAGCATTCTCTACCACCAGGATGGAGGGATCGTCTAACAGATGCCAGGCTCTGAGTGCCCCCTTCCTGTAGTTCAGCCCTTCGGGCAGCCCATCAGTGTGTCTGTGCTCGGAGCAGAGGTCTCCGTGGCACCCTCCCACGGATCGGCCCGAGCCGCGGCAAGGTGCTGGTTATACACGCGCCCCCCTCATCGGAGTTTACTTGTTTGGGGGGACAGGTGGCCGGCTTGCACTTGGGCTGCTGTCTGGGTCGCTGGAGTCGCACGATTTTGTCTTTTGCCTGCTCACCCGCAGACTCGCCCTGCATCTCTTCCTTCCTCTCTTTTTTTAGGGAGAATTTGTTTTGCTGTTTCTGCCTCAGCTCCTGGATCAGCTGCCTGTCAGTGGAAGAACAGGTGAGTGTCATGGGCGAAGGAGCAGGCACTCTTCTTAGGGGGCGGGTAAGATAGAATGGAGAGGGGGCTGGAGAGGCGGCTCAGTGGTTAAGAGCGCCGGTCTTCCATGGGACCCTGGTTCGATTCCCAGCATCCACATGACAGCTCACAACTGTCTGTATCTCCAGTTTCAGGGATCGGGTGGATTCCTCTGGATCCTGCAGGCACTGTATGCATAGCCATACAAGCAGGCAAAACACCTATATATGGCAAATAAACAGTAAAAAGAAGATGGGACTGGAGGATGGAGCGTAGGCAATCAAGTGACCGAAGGTCAAGGAGCAGAGTAGATGAAATAGCGCCATCTTCCAGCCATCCCCAATTCGGGGAACAGTAAAGGGGGCTACTTCTCACACCACTGTACCCTCGTCACTTCCCCCTTCTCTGGAAAGAGGAACTGGATAGGGGGCCAAAGCAAGGGGCTCCCATGTTGGCCCACTTTATTTGTCGGGCTCTCTGACCAGTGAACCCTGGGACTGGACCAAAGGCAGTGCACCAGATGAAATCGCTTGGTCTCGGGAGCCAGGAGACAGGGTAGTTCTAAGTCCTTGGGTACCATCTTGATATCTGACCTCCTCTATCTCTGACTTCCCCTCTCATAACTGCGGTGCTTGGTTAGGACTGGACCTAACTGGATGGCTCTCTTCACGTCCTTGGATTCCATATAGCCTGGATTCATAACACACTTCCGAGGCAGTGGTGGGCTGGGGCGTTTGTCTCAGAGATGAACTTTTAAAACAGCAGTTGTTCTTATTTAGTGACTCGCTGTGCTAGGGGATCTCCCAGTTCCATCCCCTGGATGCTCTTCTGTCAACTGCAAGGTTGGGAATTGGGACACAGAAGTTCTCCCTGCTATCTTGGGCCACCCAGAGGAGCAGAACACCCTGTTCACCTCAGCCCTAGAGGAAGCCTTCCTACCTTGCATACAGCTCCCGGGCTCTGGAAGCAACAGTGTTCTGGAAAAGGGAGCTATTGTCTTGGAAAAATTTTTCATACTTCTCCAAATTCTGACCAGGGTAGATGAGCCGGAAGCCGCCACAGTTTTTCTTTTCATATTCCTCTGTTTTCTGTAACCTCACTGCCTGGAAGCCCTTGACTTCCTCCATCCTGTTGGAAAACAGAATGCAGGGCTACAGTTGTGTTTTCTTGAAAGGGACATGCGTAGGCTGGCTGCCAACTAGGGCCCTGTACAGAATAGTGGTTCATCGGTGTTCATTAAATAAAAGCAAGAATGTTTCTGGAAGAGGGTTCTAGCACTCCTGGGATAGTCAGTTTCACAATGCTCAACAGAGCTGGTTACAAGGGTCTGACAGCTCAACCAATTTCTCTCCCTTTATGAGTAAAACCCATTTCCCCCTCAGCTTAGTCTGACCAGGCAGGCTGTCGCCGCCTTCGCATTCATTGCCCTCGTTACCCTTCTCTGGAGAGAAGCTCGTATTTTGCTACAATTGAAGCCTTCTTGGGTGGACTTACTGAGCCTTTATGAGCTGAGGTGGCCTCATGCAGGTCCCCCCCTCCCCAGAAAGGAGAGATCAGGTAGGGTAGCAAGAGAAGCTTCCTATACAGCAGGGACACCGAGAGCCACTGAGCTGTCGCACCAACTACCACAAGAGAGGCCTTCGATGTGACAGCTGAGGTGTGAGAAACAGCAGCATAGCACGAGGCCTTCTGGAGTCCAGGCGGAAGTAGCCCGGGCTGTAGCATTTAGAGATGCCACCAGCCAGCCGAGCTTATCCACGGCCGTTTCCGGTCAGGAGTCCTGGTGTCTTTGGCTTCTGGGTCAGGGCCACACTCGTCACACAGAGTAGGCATGACATGAAGAGGGGAAGTGAGGTGCCATTGAGCATGCCTGTGGTGTGTTACCTTAGGGACTTGTAAAACTTGGTGGGATCTGAAAAGCAGCAAAGGCACCACCTGGACCAGGTTCAGGGTCTCCTGACAGCAGAAGCAGGAGAAAGATCTCGTTCTAGGGCAAATGGTGGGGAGGGAGGTGTCAGCACAGAACAGGGCAGAGGTGGCAAAGCTTTTGTCTATTTGTTTGTGGGTTTTTTGTTTGTTTGTTTGTTTGTTTTGGGGGGGGGACAGGATTTCTCTGTGTAGCCTTGGGCTATCCTGGAACTCTGTAGACCAGGCTGGCCTCGAATTCAGAGAGATCCACCTGCCTCTGCCTCTGCCTCTGCTTCCCGAGTGCTGGAATGAGAGGCATGCACCACCACTCCGCTGTTTTTGTTTCTTAGACTGGTAATTTCTAAATCCTCATGTTATAGTAATCTATTTATTTCATATAATTATGTGTATACATCTTAATCTCCAGTTTCCAGGAACAAAGAAACAGTCTTAATAAAATTGTCCGAGTTGATAAATTTTTTGTTGCAGGATATGTGATCACGCTGTGAACCCCAAGATTGTGTTATTTACTGAAAATACCCATTTCTAGTGTGGTGTGGCTCAGTCCTTAGCACACACCTTTAATACCGCTGACTGGAATACAGACACATCCTTAGTACACACCTTTAATACCGCTGACTGGAATACAGACACATCCTTAGTACACACCTTTAATACCGCTGACTGGAATACAGACACATCCTTAGCACACACCTTTAATCCCAACAATGAAGGCGAAAGTTGTTTGTAGAAGGAAGCACCCATGTTTGAAAGTGATGTTTGTGGAGTGGGTATGGGGACAGGAATGGAAGGTTCAGGAACAGGAGTGGGTTCAGGACAGGAGAGATTGCTAGATAGCCATGAAAATGAATGGAAATCTGCAACTGACAGGGGTGAGAAAATAAGGGACATCTCCAGGACAAGTGAAGAGACCTGGAATAAGAGAGGCACCCAAGAATCAATGGGGGGGTGGGACTTTAGCTGTGACTCACGAGACTGAAGATATGAAACCTGAAGAGGCCACCTCCTGTAGCCAGGCAGAACCCCTGGTGGAGCGAGAGAGACACCAACCCACCCACAAAACTTTCAACCCAAAATTTATCCTGTCTATAAGAAATGTGGGCATAGGGAAGGGAGCAGAGACTGAGGGAATGGCTAATCAACAACCAGCCCAACTTGAGACCCATCCCATGGGCAAGCACCAACCCTTGCCACTATTAGTGAAATACTGTTATGTTTGCAGACAGGAGCATGTGGTCCTCTAAGAAGCTCCCACCAGCAGCTGACTCAAACAGATACAGACACCCACAGCCAAACAGTAGATGGAACTGGGGACTCTTAATGGAAGAAAAGGAGGAAGGATTGTGGGCCCTAAAGAGGATAGGAACTCCACAGAAGGCCGATAGAGTCAACTAACCTGGACTCTTGGGGCTCTCAGAGTCTGAACCACCAACCAAAGAGCACACACCCTAGCCTTGCTGCATGTATGTAGCAGGTGTACAGCTTGGTCTTCAAATGGGGCCCAAACAACCGGAATGGGACCTATCTCGCAAGCGTTACCTGTATATGGGATATGTCCTGTTAACTGGGCTGCCTTGTCTGGCCTCAGTGGGAGAAGGAACACCTATCCTTGCAGAGACTTGAAGTGCTAGGGTAGGGGAATACCAAGGGGGGTCCCCCTGCTCAGAGGAGAAGGGTAGGAGAGATTGGGGAAGGATTGTGTGTGGTGGGAGGTTGGGATAACCGGAAGGGGGCAGTGAGAGGGATGTAAAGTTTCTGAATGAGTAAAAAATAAAATAAAAATTTTTAAAAAGGAAAGTGACATCTAATTGAGTGGCAGTCAAAGTGATGAATCAGAGAAAGATCTGACAGATTAGGATATGCCCAACTCTCACAAGAAGAGAGAGGAAAGGGAAGCTACTTAAGACAGAACTTAAGAAAAAGCAGCACAGTGGATAGGAAAGAGGCTGTTTTACCAAGGGAGTTTCGCAGAGTCAGGTAGCAGGCAGAGAACAAACTAGACACAGTGAAGACAGAATGAGTCAGAGAAGGAGAAAGAACCATAAGACTACAACAGATTGCTAGCTAGTTTAAGGTCAGCAGAGCAATTCAGGAGAACCTGAGAGGAGCCAGATTGAATCAGTCAGCTTGGAGAGGAGTTTGAGCCAGAGCAGCTGAGTTGAGCATCCAGAGTCCAGAAAGAGCTAGAAAGGGCGAGTCTATGCAACAGTCTCAGAGGCTTAAGCCATTCCAGGCCTAGATCAGATTGTATGGAGTCTAGAAGCTTCCAGGTCTGGGCCTAGGTTAGCAGCTGGAGGCAGTAAAGTTCCTAGGTTACAATTAGAGCAGGAAAAGAAAGATACTGTTGCAAATTCTCCATCACAGACTTTCTTTTTTTTTTTTTTTTAAAGATTTTATTTATTTAATGTATGTGAGTACACAGTAGCTGTCTTCAGACACACCAGAAGAGGGCATAGGATCCCATTACAGATGGTTGTGAGCCACCATGTGGTTGCTGGAATTTGAACTCAGGACCTCTGGAAGAGCAGCCAGTGCTCTTAACCACTAAGCCATCTCTCCAGCCCACAGACTAACTTTCTACACAGGATTATTGTTTCTTACCAATAGGACCCAGTGACATGCATCTGGAATCCCAGGACTTTCGAAGCTGAGTCAGCCTGAGGGTTGCAAGTTCTATGGGAGTTTGAGGTACACTAGATGCTATCTTGAAAACAAAACAAAACAAAACAAAAAACCCAAGAAAAACAAACAAAAGAATGCATCAAAAGCAAGCAAACAAACAAAAAGATTAAAAAAAAAAAAAAAAGCAAGGGCTGGGGGCTGGAGAGAGGGTTCTAGAACCTGAGGACCTCCATCGGACCCCAGTATTCTCCTAAAAAGCTGGGTATAGTCATGCATGTCTAACCATGCACACACATCAGACTATAACCAGAATGCTGACCAATAGTCTGGCTTCAGAGTCAATGAGGGACCCTGTCTCAAAGGAATGAGGTAGAGAGTGACAGAATACCTGATGCCCTCCTCTGCACATGTGCACACACAAGTATGCACAGACTCCCCCCCACATGTGCTAACACACACACACACACACACACACACACACACTACTACTACTACTACTACTACTACTACTACTACTACTACTACTACTACTGCTACTACTACTACTACAGAGATGCTGTCTCAAAACCCACAAAACTACAACTCTCTCTCTCTCTGTCTCTCTCTCCTCTCTCTCTCTCTCTCTCTCTCTCTCTCTGTGTGTGTCTGTGTGTCTGTGTATCCTATCTTTCTCTCCCAGGACCTTAGGTTTGCTAGCCAAATGCTTTAACAATAAAATGTTGTTAGGAATTTTTTTTTACATTTATTTATTTGGTGTGTATCTATGCATATGCACATACACACTAAAGAAGGTACATGGAGGTCAAAGGACAGGTTGTAGAAGTTGATTCTCTCCTGTCCTGTGGAATCTAGGAATGGAATCCAAACCATCTGTCTGACTGAGGTCAAATGCCTTTTTTTGTTTGTTTGTTTGTTTTGTTTTGGGACAAGGTTTCTCTGTGTAGCCCCAGCTATCCTGGAACTCTCTCTATAGACTAGGCTGGCCTTGAACTCACAGAGATCCACCTGTCTCGCACCACCATGCCCAGCTACTGAGTGCCTTTACCTACTGAGCCACTCACTGGCCCAACAGTCGAGGACCTTAACAATCTCTAACAAACTGAGGTGCCAGGTACCAGGGACGGCCTCATGGGAATGATGTCAGTCAGTCCCCTAATATCTTACATACATAGTTCCACCTCACAAGAGACCCCCAAGCCTCCAGGAAGTGACAAGAGGGCCACAGAACTGGCAGACTTTAGTCACAGCTGGGGCCAGAACAGGCGGTCTTAACTGAGGGCCGGGCAGGATGAGAACGGGCTGCCTGGGGCCAGAGGCCCTGCTCTACCTCATCTCCCGGTTTGGACACTGCTGCAGGAACCGTCCCCGCTGTCTTTCCTCCTCCAAGACTTTCTTTTTGTCACAGCTCCCCAGGTTGACGAGGACTAACGCATCATAGAGCAGGCTGTCTTTCACCTCTTTATCCAACTTGGAGTCAGTGGAAAAGCTTGGAGAATGGTTGACCTGTGAAGAGAAGACATCGGTTGGGGATGGGGCTGAACGGTGTGAAAGCAGAGATGAAGCCAAGACTCCACCTCCAGGTCTGGCCAAGGCCGGCCTCACCGCCTTGGCTGTGTTCGTGGGACAGAGCTAAGAAAGGTCTAGCCTGGAGCCACTGTGAGGAAACAGGGAAGGCAGGAAGTAGACTTCCCTCTGGGGTAGCCAGGCAGGATGTTGTTTGTTTTTGAGACAGGGTCTCTCTATGTAGCCTTAGCTAGCCTGGACCTATGTAGACCAGGCTGACCTGGAACTCACAGTGATGCCCCTGCTTCAGCTCGCTGAGTGCTGGGATCAAAGGCTGCACCACCCTTTTCCCACAGCTCCTTATTTCAGTCCTTTCTCCTCTGGAAGCAAGAAGAGTTCCCTCTCTACAGGTCTTCAGTCTCATGGGTGGAGGCAGGGGTGTGTTCTCTCTCATATACTGTGCTCTTCATGGGAAGGAAGGCGGTAGTCTAACGCCACAAGTTTAACCAGACATAAGTAGCTCATGCCTGTAAATCCCCCTCAGGAGGCTGAGGCAAGAGAATTACCAAAAGTCTGGGGCTAAAATATAGTAAGTTACAAAATAGTTTGTGCTATAAAGCAGCACCCTATTTCAAACAAACAAGCCAAAAGGGAAAAAAGTAGGAAAAACAGAATGTTGGGAGGAATGGGGAAAGGAAGGAGCGGTGAAGAGAAGAAGAGAGAGGAGGAGGGGAGAAGAGAGGGAAAATAGGAAAGAACACCAGAGGAAGCAGCATATGCTCCGATCCCAGCACTTGGGAGGCAAAAGCAGGTGGAGCTCTGTGAGCTCGAGTCCAGTCTGGGCTACAGAGTGAGTTCCAGGTCAGATAAGGCTACTTGTAAGGAATGGGGTGAGGAAAGGGGACTAGGGGTGAAAAAAGAAAATACAGAGGGAAACACAGAGGCCAATTCAAAGTTTGGAAGCAGAGTGATTCTTTCTAGAAGCCAATCAGGACTAACAGAGAGACAGAAGAGGGCAGCTAGAAGACCAGTTCCCGCCCCAAGAAGAATCTGTATTGTGCAGTGTGACATCTGTGGAGTGTCAGCAGCTTCTGGAACTTGCACTGACACCTTACTCTGTCCTTGGATGGGAGCTCCAAACAATGCCACCCTTCGCCAGCCTGAGAATAAGGGTTGGGTGTGAGGGAGGGAAGAACCCCAGAATTCTACATCCTTGTCCCTTGGAGCACGTTGAATGGCGGCTTAAGAAAGCTATGGAATCTAATCAGGAAGTGAATCGCTCAGAAATCTCTTCCTCTTCCTACCTAGGGCAAGGGATTGTGCTTCCCCACTCTGACCACAGAATTGCCTGTACTGGTGTTTGCAACTGGGTAGCTCGGGTCCCTGAGAGTCAGGCAAGGCTGATCCCATTTGAAACCAATCACCAGCAACCAAGTTTTAAGGAGGAACAGCCTCCCTGTGGGAAACACAGGAAGCAGAGCGATCTTTAGAATCTGCCTCAGAGTAGTGGCCTGGTTGGACCTCAGGAGGGCACAATTCCCAGCCGTCTACCCCCCTCTGGTGGCCATTTCTCAGCTAAGCGTAACACCCCATGATCGTCAAGCACCATGAAACGGAAGTGGCAGAAGTCAATTGAACTAATCCAGGTGAACCAGGAAGGCAGAGTCTCCAAAGCTGTCTGATCCCAAAACTCGGCAGTTTACGTCCCCAACATCCCTACCTCCAACAGCCAGGGTTTCAGTTTTCGGTCCAACAAGATGTCAAAGCCCAGGATTTCAAAGCAGGCGCTGTTGAGCGTGTGGCTGGGGAAGCAGGTGTGGTAGTTGTGCTTGATGACTGGGTGAGCTGATATGAGAGTCTTGATGATGACGTCCTCAATGCCCCTCCAGATCTGCTCCACATCGTAGCCGTGGGTCTTCATGTATGAGTTGAAGGTGGAGAGTTTCCTGAAGGGGGACACAGAGCATGAGGGAGGGGAACCGATCTAACGGGAACCGATCTAACGGCCAAGGTCATGGAATGATGAAAGTCAGGAACTTCTGGAGATGATTAGGCAGACTGGAGGTGGGGGGCGGAGAACACCCAGAAGCCAGAGTGACCACAAGGCTGGATCAGAATGGAGGTGCTCACGTAGGAGTCACAGGCCCAGACTCCCCAGGCCCCTCCAGAATATTGGGGTACACAGCCTGAGAACTTTCTAAGAAACATCTGTGGACTGAAGAAAGAGCTGTCTGGGTATTGGTTGGAGAGCAGCAAAAATGAATGTGCATACACAGAGACAGACAGTCTCTCTCTCTCCCCTCTCTCTCTCTTTCTCTTTCTCTCTCCTTTCTCTCTCTTTCTCTCTCCTCTTTCTCCCCTCTCTCTCTCCTCTCTCTCTCTATCTCTCTGTCTGTCTCTCTTTCTTTCTCTCTCTCTTCCTTTTTCTCTCTATTCTCTTTCTCTCCCTCTCTCTCTTCTCTCTCTCCCTCTCTTTCTCTCTCCTCTCTCTCTTCTCTCTCTCCTCTCTCTCTTGATCCTCTCTCTATGTCTCTGTGTCTTTGTGTCTCTCCTCTTTCTCTTCCTCTTTCTGTGTCTCTGTGTTTCTGTCTGTCTCCCTCTGTGTTTCTGTGTCTCTGTGCTTCTATCTGTCTCTGTCTCTCTGTGTTTCTGTCTGTCTCTCTGTGTTTCTGTCTGTCTCTTGTGCTTCTGTCTGTGTCTCTGTGTTTCTGTCTGTCTCTGTCTCTGTCTGTGTTTCTGTCTGTGTCTCTGTGTTTCTGTCTGTCTCTGTCTCTGTCTGTGTTTCTGTCTGTGTCTCTGTGTTTCTGTCTGTCTCTCGCGCTTCTGTCTGTGTCTCTGTGTTTCTGTCTGTCTCTGTCTCTGTCTCTGTCTCTCTCTCCTCACATTACCGGTTTGCTTCAGCAGCCATGGTTTCTCAGCCTTTGGTGACCTTTTGAAGCAAGTAGGGAGCTTTTGAAGAACAATAACACTTTGGTTACACTTCAGTCACTTGAGATTCTAGGGAACCTAAAACAAAGTCCTGCTTTGGGGCTGTCTGCAGAGAACAGCAGGCCCACGGTATTTCCACACTGAGAGGTACCAGCTGTCCCAAGCAAACTGTACTGTCCCCAATTTAAACGTAAAGCCCCACATTCCAGGAAACCTCTGTCTTGGGAAGTCTTAGGTGCCTGGCCACCCTGTCGGAGAGAGTCACCTGCTCTGCCTGATGACCAGACTTTGATCTCCAGCATCCACACACAGGAAGAACTGACTCCTGCAGGTTTTCCTCTGACCTGACATGTGCAGTGTGGTACCATGGCATGTACCCCCTCCCCCAAATAAATATAAAAGTACATTTTGAGTTGTTTTTGTTTTTGAAGACAAGGTTTCTCTGTGTAGCCCTGTCTGTCCTGGAACTCGCTCTGTAGGCCAGGCTGGTGTCAAACTCAGAGATCCACCTGCCTCTGGCTTCTGAGTGCTGGGATTAAGTGAATCACTGATGCCCGGCTTTAAAAATTATTTTTAAAAAGCCATTGCACTGGGCTCCCATGAAGGGTCAAAAAGAAGGAGCTGGAGAGCCAGCCAAGGAGCTTGTGGGAAGGGACTGCCTGCCAAATGAGCGACCTCTGTGCCACTGCCACCTCTGTCACAGGACACCTGAAGCCATAGGAATACATGTGAAGCACCCAGGATGTGTATAGAGAAGGACAGGCAAGCAAGGAAGCAAAGGCCTCTCATCACAAAGGGCATTTCTCTGCCCACCTTTGTCAGGTTGAACCGTTTTGCATAAATGGATTTTCCAGATTGTTGAAAGCTAAGCCTTTCTAGTGAAAAACAAAAAAAACAACTTTAATTTGCCTAATTGGGAAATAAAGTTCTCTGGACTAGATTACACATTTCCCTAATTTCCTATAACACGTGTTACAAAACACAACATAACCCTTTCTGATGACTCAGCTCCCTTCGCCACGTAGATGCTCTGCCTGGTGATTTTCTAATGCTCCACGGTGACTCGGTTCACTTTAACACCAGACGTGTGCCAGGCACGCTGAAAGATGATGTCTGGCGTCTGCCCAGAGGCCCTCCAGGCTCACAAATTTTCTCTCTTTTCCTCTCCAACTGGATTCCCGCTCCTGCTGACATTGAACCCCAATGGGAAGGTAAGGGCAAAACCGGGGGTGACTTGACCTCAGTTGTCAACTTCGAGGAGGCAGATAGTTAGCATCAGAAAACTGCCTTATGTCTCAGCAGATGGGGGCTCTCAAAACAGGGAAGCAGGCAGAAAGAAAGGAAGGGAAGGGAAAGGGGCAATTTGGGAAGCACTGGAGGCCAGGACATATTGTGGGATGAGTATGTTCCTCTAAGCTCAAGTGTTAGAAACTTGGCCTCCAGTGCTGTAGTGACGGGAGACCCGACCTCTGGGAGGGCTCTGCCCTCTTAAGTGGATTAATCTTTGCATGGCTGAAAGGGTTGTGGGTGTGGCTCTGTTATAAAATCTCTCTGGCACGATTGCAGAGCTGAGAAGAGATGGGTCTCTAGGGGACAGAGGCTGAGCCAGGAGAGGACAGAGTGGAGCCCCTGGAGGCAGATGGCTGCTCGGATGGAGAGGGGCCCAGAGAAGAGGGAGAGGTCATAGCAGGGAAAGCACAGAGGCTGGGTGTTATTTGAGGGTCTGGAAGGTACAGGCTCTAGGCTAGAACACTTGTTTAGCATGTGTAATTCTACTGCCAGAGAGGGGAAAATATTACCAGAAGTGTCTACATTTTATTTTGGTCTGGCTGTCCCCACAACACCCTGTCCATCACAGCCTGAGGGCCTGAGGCCTAGTATGGTTTCGATGTTTCTGAGAGCTCCCGAGTGCTAGGACCCAGCACCACAGTATGTTAACCACACCACAATGCCTGCCGATGAGATCATTTCTCATAAATGAAGGCAAATAAAGGCCCTAGGACTAAAGAAAACTAAGAGTGACAACACTAGGCTGCAGCATAGGCCATCTGAGTCTCACAGGGACCTGGCAGGACGAGGCGGGTCGGATCATTGGCTGCATCCTAAAACCCAGGAATGGAGGCTCAAAGCAACTTGTGGAGGCTTACTCAGTGGACAAATATCAAAGAGGGCGTGACATGCTAGGCCTCCCCAACCACGGATGCTGAACCAGTGCAGGATCTGTGGCAACCACAGTCCAGGTAGGAAGAAGTAGTACCAAGAGTTTCAGACAACATGGGATTGGTGTCCTCTAAAAAGGGCTGGGGGGGGGGCTGAAGTTGAGCATGGCAGTGTACACCTGTAATCTTAGCACTTAAGGAGGAGTGGGAATTTGAGGCTACCCTGGGCTACAAAGTGAGTTCTAGGCCAGCCTTAGCTACATATCAAGACTTATTTCTAAAACACTTGGGAAAGTAAAGGCAAGAAGATCAGGAGGTAAAGCATCTTCCACTATAATCAAGCTTGAGGTCAGCTCTAGTGTACAACACATACACGCACTCATACAAATACACACATGTACACACATATAACAAACACTCATACATACATACACACACATACACATACATGCGCACACATTTACACAGAACTCACAAACATGTACACATACACACACATGTACACACGCTAAATATATACATACATATAACATATACACATACATGAACATGCACACACAACTACACACATGTATACACACAACATATACATACAAACACACATGTACACACACCATACACACAGTATACACACAAATATGCACACACAAATACATGTATACACACTATTACACATATACATGCACATAATATACACACATGTACACATACATGCACACACACAACCCCCAGCCATATGTATATATGTGTGCACACATATATCCCCCCCTTCCAAGGAAGCTGTACTAGTAATAGTCCATGTACTAAAATGCCCTGTGCCTCCCTGACCCTCAAGTCCCGTGAGGCTGGCACAGTGGCCATAGCTGTTCAACCCAACTGTGTCACTCAGAGATATGTGACTTTGGGCAATTTAACCCCTCTCTGAGATTCAGTGTCCTCATCTGGGAAACAATAATGGAGCTAAAATCACTCTCCAGCCGAGTTCCTGGGTGCTCTGCCTTGGCCACAGTGTGGTGGGGAAAATTCAACAATAAGTCCTCAGGCACTGGCTCTCTGCCCCAACACCCAGAGGCTCCCTTTGCCCCTCTCTGCCCAGCCACACACACACTTCTTGGTCTACCTTCCTCTCAAAGGCAAGCTGATGAATCGGTAACTTGAGTAGAGAAGCTGCTTGTGGGGGTCAAACCAAACCAAATCCCGCATTTTCCCCAATCTGACGGAAGGCTGACTAGCCAGGTGACTCCAGGGCATCGTGACACATCAGTTGAGAATCTGTGATGGAGCAACACCCCAGGGAACTACAGACCAAGAATCCCAGCTGGCAAGTCCTCCTCGCTTGGCAGCCAAGCAGTCAATAAAGTCTGTTGATCTGGAAAGGTCCTGGAGGGCAACTGTAACAAGGTATGTTTTGGTGTGTGTACGTGTTCTGCTGGGGAAACCGTTCGTGTTTATCTCCCTCCTCCCAGCCTCCCAGGGTTTACGGCATAGCCTCCTTTTAATGATTAACAGTCCAGAGAGCTGACATGAAGAATCTGTTCTGGGCTGAGAGGCAAAGCAGGCTTTGTGGAGATCATGTGACCCAAGATGGAAATACTGTCGGGGACTGAGTGGGTTTGGGCGGAATCCTGGGAGATGAGCGAAGCGGCCCTCTTACCTCTTGCTGCCAGAATGCGCATCTTGAATGAAGTTGGAACTGTGCTTATTGATAGAATAATTGGTCAGGTGCATACAGATATCATCCTGGAGAAAGAGACACAAGACCATAGGTCAGGCTGAAGCAAGGGCCTTCTGGGTCCTTTCCCTCCATGCACCCTGCACTGCCCACATCCACTCCCATAGGCCCCGGGGGCAGGGGAAGGAATTTACAGGCATAAGCAAGGGGGCAAATGAGGAAAAACGATATCGCATAGCCCAGAGTATGAGAGACTCAGGAAGACCTAGCCTCAAGTCCCAGATGCAACACTTAGCTGAGTGAGGCCAGTCCAGGCCCCTATACTGTGCAGGTTTTAATGTCCTCTGTAAGGTGGCGACACTAACGCCTATCTCGGGGGGCTCCTGGGAGCACTGAGAAACCGCGTGGAATCTGGGCCACGGTCATCACTCATCTGATGCCAGTTCCCCGGAATCTGAGGATGTTATCATGAGGAGGAAGGGTGTCCCTTTCAGCTCACCAGGTTTTCTGTGTTGGGGTGGGAGTAAGAGGTAGTGGCAAAGCGAGCCAGTCCTTCATTGTACACAAAAACCCTGAGAGGGTCACAGGAGGTCACCAGCACATAAACCCGGAGGTCAAACTTGAACCCGTCGATGATGAAGGGCTGGGTGGGGAGAAGAGAAGTCACGAAAGCGGCAGAGGTGGCAGCCACGGGTGAAGAGGTCTAGCTCCTACCTTGTCCTCGGGGGAACTAGCCGCAGCATTGTCCGGTGGTGTAGAGCGGGCTTGCCCCAGGTGGGGAAGCAGGGGAAACAGATTTGGGCTTTAGGACCTGAGGGGTGACCCTGGGGTCCTCACTAGACCACACTGTGGCTAGAACTCCTGAGCTATGGAATGCTTCAAGCAATTCTCTCTAAGAGATGTCTCAGCGGAGATCAAAGCTACAGAATGGGGCACACGTACCCAGGCCTACATCACTCCCACTGCCTTCTCCGAGAATCTTCCTGCAAGAGGCTCTTGGACATTTTGTCTTGGGGAGACCAGAGCTTCCCCGCCCCCCTCACCCACACTTCTAGAAGGACCCCTCCGTGCAGTGGGCTATATTCCCATGTGGTCTGTGACTCCCCCAACCCCAGTCAGGGAGAAAAGCCGGCGACTACAAACGTCCCTAGATGACACCCCTCTCCTAAATGAGGCAGGGCCTCCACAAACCAAGCTTTCATCCATTTGAGGGAGGGGTCAGCCTGGTGAGGCCAGATCGGTGGTGAATTGTGCAAGGGTGAAGGATATTGTGACTTGGAAGGTTTGGGACTGACCACATCCAAGGCATGAGACAAGCTCATCTGCACCTCTGCCTTCCACTGACTTCATTTCGCACTCTGTCCCACAGAGCCCGAGGTCGCAATCATGGCGAGGAAGTACCTTTGAAATGTAAAGCTGGCAGATCATATCCTCTCCTGGCTTGATTTCTTTCACCGACCGGGTAATGAATATGCCTTTCCCCTGGCAACCCGAGTCCGGCTTACAAATGTAAGTCTTATTTTTTCTTGTCCGGCTGTAAGTCTGCAAATCTCCCCAGCTGTCACAGCAGGGAGGGGACGAGACACACCTTTAGCTTGGGAACAATGACAAGGAAAACTAATCGTTATTTATTTTTATTTATTTTATGTGTATGGATGTTTCGTCTGTGTGTATGTCTGTGCACCATGTCTCTGCACCGTGTCTGTGACTGGTGCCAGAGGATGCCGGAAGAGGGTGTTAGATCCCCTGGAACTGGAGTCACAGACAGCTGTGAGGTACCATATATATGGATGCTGGGAATCCAACCTGGGTCCTCTGGAAAACCAGTTAGTGCTCTTAAATCCTCAGCCATTTTTTTTTTCTCTAGCCCTGGGAGGCTCCTTATGAAAAGAGAAGCTACCAACAAGGTCCTGGTGTTGACGGACACTCAGTGACCCAGCCGTGCAGACATTAAGCTTTAAAGGAAATTCACCCTGGATCCAAACGTAGGCAATACCACTTCTCAGTTTAAGATGCTTTATTGATGTCGCTTCCTCTATCTCCATTACCTACACCATGTGAATAATGAAGGCTGTCTCATGCGTTCCTTCGTTACGTCATATAAATTGGCCAGTGAGGTGATGTGCCCCAGTTCGTTTGACTTGGGTTTACCCATGAGAGAATTGAAGCTTTGCTCCCAGCTTAAGCCCTGACAATAGGACCACCTTCTTGTACTGGACTCGTGTCTGGACTCCAGTGTGACCTCACTGTGATGCCTCCCCTTAAGCCAGGAGTCCAGGAAGGCAAATTGCACCCTTGGATGCCCTCTGAAGAAAGGGTGCTGAGGGATGGGGCTGTAGGTCAGATGTAGGCCTAGCGTGTATGATGCGCTGGGTTTAATTTCCACAGCCACATAGACTGGGTGTAATTGCACAGGTCTGTAATCCTAGCGATGGGGAGGTGGAGGCAGGAGGTCAACAGTTCAAGAACATCCTTATCTACATAGCAAATTTAAGGCTATCCTGGGCTACTTGATGCTATATCTAAAAGCACACATGCAAAAAAAAAATGTACTTAGAAGAAGGAAACGGGATTAGAAGCTGAACGTGGTAGTGTGTACTCCTAACACATAGGAAACTGAAGCAAATGGACTGAGCATTTGAGCTAGCCTTGGCTATATAGTAAGGTCTTCTCTCAAGAAATCAAGGGGCAGGAATAAAAACGCCTAATCTGTGGATTATAGGTGTTTCAGGCCTTGTTTTGTACTGTAATTTAAAGATTCCTTTTTTTTTTTAAAGACTTATTCATTTATTATGTATCAGTGCACTGTAGCTGTCTTCAGACACACCAGAAGAGGGCATCGGATCTCTTTACAGATGGTTGTGAGCCACCATGTGGTTGCTGGGAATTGAACTCAGGACCTCTGGAAGAGCAGTCAGTGCTCTTAACCGCTGAGCCATCTCTCCAGCCCTGTACTGTAATTTAAAGGAATCTTCTGTGCACTGAGGAAGTCAGAAAGTACAATGCTCTACAATGGCTGTGAAATCTGGAGATTCCCATTATCCGAACAGTGACCATGCTTCCTTGTTCATCTATCTATGTATCTATATATCTATGTATCTATCTATCTACTTATTTATATTTTATGTGCATTGGTGTTTTTCCTGCATGTATATCTCTCTGTGAGGGCGTCAAATCCTGGGGTTATAGACAGTTGTGAGCCGCCATGTGGGTGCTGGGAATTGATCCCAAGTTCTCTTAGAAGAGCATCCAGTGCTCTTAACCACTGAGCCATCTCTCCAGCTCCCTTTAAAGTACTTTTTTGTTTTAAAATTTAAGATGGGCTTTCTCTGTATAACTGCTCTGGCTGTCCTGGAACTCACTCTGTAGACCAAACTGGCCTCTAAATCACATTATATGCCTGCCTCTGCCTCTGCCTCTGCCTCTGCCTCTGCCTCTGCCTCCTCCCTCTCCTCTCTGCCTCTCTGCCTCTCTGCCTCTCTGCCCCTCCTCTCTGCCTCTGCCTCTCTGCCTCTCTGCCTCACTGCCTCTCTGTGTCTCTGCCTCTCTGTCTCTCTCCTCTCTGCCTCTCTGCCTCTCTGCCTCTCTGCCTCTCTCTGCCTCTCTCTGCCTCTCTGCCTCTCTGCCTCTCTGCCTCTCTCTCTCTGCCTCTCTGCCTCTCTGCCTCTCTGCCTCTCTCTCTGCCTCTCTCTCTGCCTCTCTGCCTCTCTGCCTCTACCTCTGCCTCTGCCTCTCCAGTGCTGGGAGTAAAGGCGTGCCCCAGCACCACCCAGCTAACACAGGCTTCCTTTGAAGTTAATGCTAGCCCTGAAGATTGCTCCAGACACATCGTGAAGAGTCTGCAAGCTCCAGGGCTCTTGATTTGGGGAAGACTTGGTGGAGAAGGGAGGATGAGATTCTTTGCAGTGTGAATATAATTTTTTTTAAAACGTTGTTTTAGATGTTTACATTTTTTAGGTCTAGAAGTATATATGTGCACTGTGCCATGCTCGGAACTGTCTCTCCATCCATTTAAATATGACTCTGTCGGTGACACGTCACTGTCACCACCCTTTATCGTACCCTCCATCGTACCCCTGGTCATGTGCGTGCCATCTCTCTCTGTTTCCCTTGCAACTCTGGGCACGACCTAGAGAATTACACAAACTGGGAGGGGAGGCCTTCCTTTGGAAGGGAGGGTTGGTGGCTGTCCATGCCACTGAATGGGGCAGGCTAGGCAACCTTCTCTGTTCTTGTTCTGGGTGCCAACCACAACCTTGTTTTCTCCTTGAAAATTCAGAAACTACACAAGCAGGTGGTTGGAACAAGTTCAAATCCAGCAGCTTTCGGGGGCAGAGCAAACTTTCATCCTAACTGTGGGTCCAACCTCCAAGGCACCCAGCCCCTACCTAATTGACAGCTCATTTTATAGGCAGGGCCTGTGTTTTCTCAACCTTGGACACACCCTTACCCTCTTTCTTCCTGAACAGTAGAGGGAAATGCGGAAGGTAGTATGGAAAGGGGTTGTGGCAGCTGGGAAATCAGGGCAAGAGAGAAAAAAAAAATAACGATGGGAGGGGGGAGGGGCGGGCGTAGTCGGGCACTCACTCAGCAGGAAGACACCAGGTCCTGGGGAAGAAATGGAAGTCCTTAGGAAACAGCTTTAGCATGCGGCTCATATTCCGGGCCAGCAAGTCCTTGCGGCAGATCTCACTCATCCCAGGAAAATGATTGATTTTCTGCAAAGGGAGCCACAATTCATAAGCGATTCTGGCAGAATTGAAGCAGGGCTACGGGAGGGCCATGAGATCCTTTTTGAGAGCCAGCGCTACAAACCGGGCCACCACTGGCCAGGTGCCACACGTCCAGGGTCGGGGGACACACCTGATAGCTCTTCATTTCCATCACTCGCTCCAGCGACACTGAGTAGTCGGTCCAATAGAGAGTCCAGTCATCATTGTCACCCGCCTCTCGAAGGCCATATTGCTGGGCAGCCCTGCGCACTGTGAAGGAGTTGAAGAGAAAAAATAAAAGGTCTGGCGAGCAACAGAAGCAGGAGAGCTCACTTTCCTATGAACTCCCAGATCGCATATCGAAATTAGAGAGCTGGCTCCTTGGGTCTGGAAGCCATCTTGCTCTATGGAGAGAGCAAAGAGTGTGGGGGAATGGATAGGTTATTGAAGGATACATCTGAGGCTATGTGGGGTGAATCTTAGACTCAACCTGGCTTCCCTTTCCCAAGGGAGAGCTCTCTGGCTTGTCTCCAAACATTAAACCCTAGATCAGTGAGATAAACTAGTACAGAGGCAGGGGCGGGGAGGGGGGTACATTTGACATAGTTGAGTCTTGAGCTAGCCTGAGCTACACAGTGAAGCCCTGCCAACAAGTATGTACATAAATGAACAAGACTTTAGGCTGCGGATGCCTCGTGATTTTTAGAAGGAGATTTCCAGTTTCCTCTAACAGTTTATGGAGCCAGGAGAACCAAGCATTTGGAGACCCTGTTTATCAGCCTCAGGCGTCCCCACCCTGCAGTCTCCATCACCGATCCCTCGAACACAGATGCTCACCGCTGTCATACCGGCAGTTGGATAGATTGATCACCAATCATCTGGAAAAGAGAAAAAGGCAGACAGCAAGACACAGACAGATACCCTGGCCAGAACACAGGGCTGGGATCAGACACACACGCCCTAGCTGCCACACTAAGCCAGGCCCTGCCCCTTCCCATCACCAAGGACCCTGGCACAAAGGACACAGAGCAGTAGCAACCATGCCCTCACAGTTCCGTCACTCCGTGTGCTACAATTACTTTTGCTTGCTATTTCATGTTAGCATCATTGCCTCGACCCCCTTTTTTTTAATTTTGTCAGTAATGGGACTTGAACCCAGGGCCTCCCGCCTGAAACTGAGGCACCTGACACTAGGCTACATTCCTAGTGGTTCCTGTACTTCTACACCACCAGCCCACTGGGGACAGGAATTTTAAAAAACACATACTTCTGACTAAAATATCGTCTCCTTCTTCTCCCCACTAAGGGAAGTTATTTAGAAGGCAGACAAGCTCTCCACAAGGCACAGCAGAGTATTAACCCAGAACTGGAGTGCACAGGCTGCAACCGCCGGGGCTGGCAAGTCACTATGGTCCTGTTCCACTGCAAGCATGTGACATTCCCTAGACACACTCGAGCTTGTGCCTATGAAGGGAAATTTTTCTTGTTCCTTCAGCCAGGAGCTCCCTCTCCACCCAGTCTTTAAAATGCACTGCAAATACAAATGGAAGGGACAGTACAAGGTGTGATTCGAGGTCACACACACTATTATGGGATGCCATAAAACAGAACACTGAAAGTGCTGTGATCCAGACGGGACAAGCCCTGGTGTCCCCTTTTCCTCCCATAAGCCAAAGCCCCCTTCTCCCTTCCCTCTTGCTCTTTTTTTTTTTTTTTTTTTTTTTCTATTTTTCGAGCTGGGGACCCAACCCAGGGCCTTGCGCTTGCTAGGCAAGCACTCTACCACTGAGCTAAATCCCCAACCCCTTCCCTCTTGCTCTTATCAACACTGACCACACACACACACACACACACACACACACACACACACACACACACACACCATGCACACACACACATGCCCCGCAACTCCTCGTTTTTCAATACTAACCTTTTTTTCTTCCTCTTTTTCTTGCCATGCTGCTGGGCATTCTGAAGCCTCTTTTGTGTGTTCTCTCTCACAAAAGCCAGAGCGACCAATTTTTTTAGCTCCTCTAGATCTTCTGTGGAACTCTCCTCCCTCTCTTCAGCCCCTTCCTCACTTTCTAAAGTCAGGCACTGTAGCATCTTCCTAGCCCTGGAGGAGGCTCCGGGGAAACATCAGCCCTCCCTGGAGAGAAGGTAGAGCGATCAGCAGTTGCATGGGTTCACCTGAAGGGGGCGCTCCTCCCTAGCTCATGTCGGTTCCCAAACAACTGGTTGGAGTTTATAAAAAAAATGCTCCCCTCTCCAACTGCACTCTTGGTGCACGCTCAGGGAAAGAGCTAATTCCACCTTTGCCAAAGACTCTGACCTTGGGGACTCACTTAACCAACCCCGGCCTTGGTTTTGGCCATCTGGGATTTTCTGAAAGAGTCTGAGCTGTATGAACAGCACTACCTGGTAAACAATCTTATTATTAAAGTGAGTGTGTGCCTGGAGACAGCCTCAGAACTAAGCCTCAAGCCTTCCTAGCTGAGGGACTGAGTCCCGAGGGTGCAGCAGAGGTGAGCTGAGTTCTGTTAACCCTTACAGTGCTGCATTCAGCCTCCCATAATGCAAGATGCAGGCATGAATTAAGACACATAGTTGGCTGTGAATCAACAGATGTCCGTTCCCAGCAATTCTGAGACTGAACTAAGAGCTTCTGGAAAACTAGTATTCATAATGGCTGAGACATCTCTCCAGCCCATACACACACACACACACACACACACACACACACACACACAGACACACACACATTCTCCAGTGTTCTGCCTTTACCGTTCTTTAGGAACACAGTCTGCTTCTGCATAACCCAGGTCTTCCTGGTCTATTCAGATCACAGCCCTCACACCAAGGCTCTTGAAGCCTTGGTGGCCCGTGAGGCCCATTTCACAAGGCTCTCACCTTCCTTCTCCTTCCCACCAACCTCATCACGCAAGCTTTTCTCCTTGGACGTCCACAGGCCTTTGCTAATTCCTTGCCTGTCAAGTCCACACACATCCTTTGGATCAAAGTTTTTTTTTTTAATTAATCTTTATCTTTCAGATTGTTGCTGAAATCATGTGAAAGGAGGCCTTAAAGCTGCAAGGGCAGACATCACCTGTGGCTCAACTACTCTACCAAAGCAGCTTTGCCTTGGCTGCGAGTTCCTTTATTCTTTTTTTTTTTTTTTCCTTTTCTATTTTTCGGAGCTGGGGACCAAACTCAGGGCCTTGCGCTTGCTAGGCAAGCGCTCTACCACTGAGCTAAATCCCCAACCCCTATTCTTAATTCTAATTATAATTATTCTGACATCATTTTAACCACTTTGGTAGCTTTCTGCCCATTTAATATATCATAAAGGCCCATTTATGTTGGCCAAGTTTGCATGTCCCTAGGTATATTTTGCACTTTTTACTTACTCTCTCTCTCTCTCTCTCTCTCTCTCTCTCTCTCTCTCTCTCTCCCTCCCCCACTGTATGTGTGTGTGTGCGCATGTGGTGTGTGTGTGTGTGTGTGGGTGTCCGTGTGTGTGTGTGGTGTGTGTGGGTGTGTGTGTTGTCTGTGGGTGTGTGTTGTATGTGTGGGTGT